>NC_057801.1:103478692-103483945 GCF_018294505.1 Triticum aestivum | reverse complement strand
AAAAAATCAAAAAATTGGGAAACCTTCGCATTGTGTCTTTATATGTGGCCAAGTTCCCAGGAAAAATAATAAACCTGTAATACGGCAATTATTTTAAAAAAGTGTTCTCAGAAACGAGCTATCGCGTGTGGAGATCAATCGCTTTCAAGCCAAAGGATCAATCTTATGGCCACATTCATGGCATAGTTTGTTCAAATATTCTCATATTGTGCACACGGGTGCATATTGGAATGGCAAACAATGTTGCCTAAGGAAGTTTTTTTTCTTTGGACGAAAGAACCATTTTCCATTTTTTGAGTGACCAAAAGGAGGTTTTTTGTGAAGGACCTCCCAAATAATTGTTGAAAAATTGGACCAAATCATTTTTCTAAAATACTAGGCCATATTTAATGTACATTTGACCAAATGGTTGGGTGTCAAAAGTTTTGATCCACCTTTGGTGAAAAAGACAAATTCCCGCCGATTTAGTTGGAAGCGGGTCAAATTTGAACTGTAGCTGCCTCGTAGTTTGCTCTTTATTTTTTTCTAAAAATCATTTCTAGGTACATAAGTATCTATTTAATCATAGAAACACCAAAAAAATTCCAAGATTCAACCACTAGCTAGGAACGGTCATTCCCGTCGTTTTGACCGCATTTTGAAACGGGCATAAAAAATTCAAAAAAAATCAATAAATTGGGAAACCTTCGCGTTGTGTCATTATATGTGGCCATAATCCCAGGGAAAATAATAAACTTGTAATACGACAATTATTTTAAAAAAGTGTTCTCAGAAACGAGCTATCACGTGTGGAGATCAATGGCTTTCAACCCAAATGATCAATCTTATGGCCACATTCATGACATGGTTTGTTCAAATGATCTCATATTGTGCACAAGGGTGCATATTGGAATTTGAAACAATGTTGCCTAAGGAAGTTTTCTTTTTCTTTGGACGAAAGAACCATTTTCCATTTTTTGAGTGCCCAAAAGGAGGTTTTTTTGTGAAGGACCTCCCAAATAATTGTTGCAAAATTGGACCAAATCATTTTTCTAAAATACTAGGCCATATTTAATGCACAATTGACCAAATGGTTGGGTGTCAAAAGTTTTTATCCACCTCTGGTGAAAAAGACAAATTCCCGCCGATTCAGTTGGAAGCGGGTCAAATTTGAACTGTAGTTGCCTCGTAGTTTGCTCTTTATTTTTTTCCAAAAATCATTTCGAGGTACATAAGTATCTATTTAATCAGAGAAACACTAAAAAAATTCCAAGATTCAACCACTAGCTAGGAACGGTCATGCCCGCCGTTTTGACCGCATTTTGAAACGGGCATAAAAAATTCAAAAAAATCAATAAATTGGGAAACCTTCGCATTGTTTCATTATATGTGGCCATAATCCCAGGAAAAATAATAAACTTGTAATACGACAATTATTTTAAAAAAGTGTTCTCAGAGACGAGCTATCGCGTGTGGAGATCAATGGCTTTCAAGCCAAATGATCAATCTTATGGCCACATTCATGGCATAGTTTGTTCAAATGATCTCATATTGTGCACAAGGCTGCATATTGGAATTTCAAACAATGTTGCCTAAGGAAGTTTTCTTTTTCTTTGGACGAAACAACCATTTTCCATTTTTTGAGTGCCCAAAAGGAGGGTTTTTTGTGAAGGACCTCCCAAATAATTGTTGCAAAATTGGACCAAATCATTTTACTAAAATACTAGGCCATATTTAATGCACAATTGACCAAATGGTTGGGTGTCAAAAGTTTTTATCCACCTCTGTTGAAAAAGACAAATTCCCGCCGATTCAGTTGGAAGCGGGTCAAATTTGAACTGTAGTTGCCTCGTAGTTTGCTCTTTATTTTTTTCCAAAAATCATTTCGAGGTACATAAGTATATTTAATCAGAGAAACACCAAAAAAAATCCAAGATTCAACCACTAGCTAGGAACGGTCATGCCCGCCGTTTTGACCGCATTTTGAAACGGGCATAAAAAATTCAAAAAAAATCAATAAATTGGGAAACCTTCGCGTTGTGTCATTATATGTGGCCATGTTCCCAGGGAAAATAATAAACTTGTAATACGACAATTATTTTAAAAAAGTGTTCTCAGAAACGAGCTATCACGTGTGGAGATCAATGGCTTTCAACCCAAATGATCAATCTTATGGCCACATTCATGGCATAGTTTGTTCAAATTATCTCATATTGTGCACAAGGGTGCATATTGGAATTTCCAACAATGTTGCCTAAGGAAGTTTTCTTTTTCTTTGGACGAAAGAACCATTTTCCATTTTTCGCGTGCCCAAAAGGAGTTTTTTTTGTGAAGGACCTCCCAAATAATTGTTGCAAAATAGGACCAGGTCATTTTTCTAAAATACTAGGCCATATTTAATGCACAATTGACCAAATGGTTGGGTATCAAAAGTTTTGATCCACCTCTGGTGAAAAAGACAAATTCTCGCCGATTCAGGTGGAAGCGGTTCAAATTTGAACTGTAGCTGCCTCATAGTTTGCTCTTTATTTTTTCCAAAAATCATTTATAGGTACATAAGTATCTACTTAATCAGAGAAACTCTAAAAAAATTCCAAGATTCAACCACTAGCTAGGAACGGTCATTCCCGTCGTTTTGACCGCATTTTGAAACGGGCATAAAAAATTCAAAAAAATCATAAAATTGGGAAACCTTCGCATTGTGTCTTTATATGTGGCCAAGTTCCCAGGAAAAATAATAAACCTGTAATACGGCAATTATTTTAAAAAAGTGTTCTCAGAAACGAGCTATCGCGTGTGGAGATCAATGGCTTTCATGCCAAAGGATCAATCTTATGGCCACATTCATGGCATAGTTTGTTCAAATATTCTCATATTGTGCACAAGGGTGCATATTGGAATGGCAAACAATGTTGCCTAAGGAAGTTTTTTTTCTTTGGACGAAAGAACCATTTTCCATTTTTTGAGTGACCAAAAGGAGGTTTTTTGTGAAGGACCTCCCAAATAATTGTTGAAAAATTGGACCAAATCATTTTTCTAAAATACTAGGCCATATTTAATGTACATTTGACCAAATGGTTGGGTGTCAAAAGTTTTGATCCACCTCTGGTGAAAAAGACAAATTCCCGCCGATTCAGTTGGAAGCGGGTCAAATTTGAACTGTAACTGCCTCGTAGTTTGCTCTTTATTTTTTTCTAAAAATCATTTCTAGGTACATAAGTATCTATTTAATCATAGAAACACCAAAAAAATCCCAAGATTCAACCACTAGCTAGGACCGGTCATTCCCGTCGTTTTGACCACATTTTGAAACAGTCATAAAAAATTCAAAAAAATTAAAAAATTCGGAAACCTTCGCATTGTGTCATTATATGTGGCCAAGTTCCCAGGAAAAATAATAAACTTGTAATACGAAAATTATTTTAAAAAAGTGTTCTCAGAAACGAGCTATCACGTGTGGAGATCAATGGCTTTCAAGCCAAATGATCAATCTTATGGCCACATTCATGGCATCTTTTGTTCAAATGATCTCATATTGTGCACAAGGGTGCATATTGGAATTTCCAACAATGTTGCCTAAGGAAGTTTTCTTTTTCTTTGGACGAAAGAACCATTTTCCATTTTTTGAGTGCCCAAAAGGAGTTTTTTTTTGTGAAGGACCTCCCAAATAATTGTTGCAAAATAGGACCGGGTCATTTTTCTAAAATACTAGGCCATATTTAATGCACAATTGACCAAATGGTTGGGTATCAACAGTTTTGATCCACCTCTGGTGAAAAAGACAAATTCCCGCCGATTCAGGTGGAAGCGGTTCAAATTTGAACTGTAGCTGCCTCGTAGTTTGCTCTTTATTTTTTCCAAAAATCATTTATAGGTACATAAGTATCTATTTAATCAGAGAAACACTAAAAAAATTCCAAGATTCAACCACTAGCTAGGAACGGTCATTGCCGTCGTTTTGACCGTATTTTGAAACAGGCATAAAAAATTCAAAAAAATCAAAAAATTCGGAAACCTTCGCATTGTGTCATTATATGTGGCCAAGTTCCCAGGAAAAATAATAAACTTGTAATACGACAATTATTTTAAAAAAGTGTTCTCAGAAACGAGCTATCACGTGTGGAGATCAATGGCTTTCAAGCCAAATGATCAATCTTATGGCCACATTCATGGCATAGTTTGTTCAACTGATCTCATATTGTGCACAAGGCTGCATATTGGAATTTCAAACAATGTTTCCTAAGGAAGTTTTCTTTTTCTTTGGACGAAACAACCATTTTCCATTTTTTGAGTGCCCAAAAGGAGGGTTTTTTGTGAAGGACCTCCCAAATAATTGTTGCAAAATTGGACCAAATCATTTTACTAAAATACTAGGCCATATTTAATGCACAATTGACCAAATGGTTGGGTGTCAAAAGTTTTTATCCACCTCTGTTGAAAAAGACAAATTCCCGCCGATTCAGTTGGAAGCGGGTCAAATTTGAACTGTAGTTGCCTCGTAGTTTGCTCTTTATTTTTTTCCAAAAATCATTTCGAGGTACATAAGTATATTTAATCAGAGAAACACCAAAAAAATTCCAAGATTCAACCACTAGCTAGGAACGGTCATGCCCGCCGTTTTGACCGCATTTTGAAACGGGCATAAAAAATTCAAAAAAATCAATAAATTGGGAAACCTTCGCATTGTGTCATTATATGTGGCCATGTTCCCAGGGAAAATAATAAACTTGTAATACGACAATTATTTTAAAAAAGTGTTCTCAGAAACGAGCTATCACGTGTGGAGATCAATGGCTTTCAACCCAAATGATCAATCTTATGGCCACATTCATGGCATAGTTTGTTCAAATTATCTCATATTGTGCACAAGGGTGCATATTGGAATTTCCAACAATGTTGCCTAAGGAAGTTTTCTTTTTCTTTGGACGAAAGAACCATTTTCCATTTTTCGCGTGCCCAAAAGGAGTTTTTTTTGTGAAGGACCTCCCAAATAATTGTTGCAAAATAGGACCAGGTCATTTTTCTAAAATACTAGGCCATATTTAATGCACAATTGACCAAATGGTTGGGTATCAAAAGTTTTGATCCACCTCTGGTGAAAAAGACAAATTCTCGCCGATTCAGGTGGAAGCGGTTCAAATTTGAACTGTAGCTGCCTCATAGTTTGCTCTTTATTTTTTCCAAAAATCATTTATAGGTACATAAGTATCTACTTAATCAGAGAAACTCTAAAAAAATTCCAAGATTCAACCACTAGCTAGGAACGGTCATTCC
>NC_057801.1:103474394-103475167 GCF_018294505.1 Triticum aestivum | reverse complement strand
TTATGGCCACATTCATGGCATCTTTTGTTCAAATGATGTCATATTGTGCACAAGGGTGCATATTGGAATGGCAAACAATGTTGCCTAGGGAAGTTTTCTTTTTCTTTGGACGAAAGAACCATTTTCCATTTTTTGAGTGCCCAAAAGGAGGTTTTTTTGTGAAGGACCTCCCAAATAATTGTTGCAAAATTGGACCAAATCATTTTACTAAAATACTAGGCCATATTTAATGCACAATTGACCAAATGGTTGGGTGTCAAAAGTTTTGATCCACCTCTGGTGAAAAAGACAAATTCCCGCCGATTCAGTTGGAAGCGGGTCAAATTTGAACTGTAACTGCCTCGTAGTTTGCTCTTTATTTTTTTCTAAAAATCATTTCTAGGTACATAAGTATCTATTTAATCATAGAAACACCAAAAAAATACCAAGATTCAACCACTAGCTAGGACCGGTCATTCCCGTCGTTTTGACCACATTTTGAAACAGTCATAAAAAATTCAAAAAAATTAAAAAATTCGGAAACCTTCGCATTGTGTCATTATATGTGGCCAAGTTCCCAGGAAAAATAATAAACTTGTAATACGAAAATTATTTTAAAAAAGTGTTCTCAGAAACGAGCTATCACGTGTGGAGATCAATGGCTTTCAAGCCAAATGATCAATCTTATGGCCACATTCATGGCATCTTTTGTTCAAATGATCTCATATTGTGCACAAGGGTGCATATTGGAATGGCAAACAATGTTGCCTAAGGAAGTTTTCTTTTTCTTTGGA
>NC_057801.1:103324231-103471807 GCF_018294505.1 Triticum aestivum | reverse complement strand
ATAGTTTGTTCAAATGATCTCATATTGTGCACAAGGCTGCATATTGGAATTTCAAACAATGTTGCCTAAGGAAGTTTTCTTTTTCTTTGGACGAAAGAACCATTTTCTATTTGTTGAGTGCCCAAAAGGAGGTTTTTTTGTAAAGGACCTCCCAAATAATTGTTGCAAAATTGGACCAAATAATTTTACTAAAATACTAGGCCATATTTAATGCACAATTGACCAAATGGTTGGGTGTCAAAAGTTTTTATCCACCTCTGGTGAAAAAGACAAATTCCCGCCGATTCAGTTGGAAGCGGGTCAAATTTGAACTGTAGTTGCCTCGTAGTTTGCTCTTTATTTTTTTCCAAAAATCATTTCTAGGTACATAAGTATCTATTTAATCAGAGAAACACCAAAAAAATTCCAAGATTCAACCACTAGCTAGGAACGGTCATGGCTGCCGTTTTGACCGCATTTTGAAACGGGCATAAAAAATTCAAAAAAATCAATAAATTGGGAAACCTTCGCATTGTGTCATTATATGTGGCCATGTTCCCAGGGAAAATAATAAACTTGTAATACGACAATTATTTTAAAAAAGTGTTCTTAGAAACGAGCTATCACGTGTGGAGATCAATGGCTTTCAACCCAAATGATCAATCTTATGGCCACATTCATGGCATCTTTTGTTCAAATGATGTCATATTGTGCACAAGGGTGCATATTGGAATGGCAAACAATGTTGCCTAAGGAAGTTTTCTTTTTCTTTGGACGAAAGAACCATTTTCCATTTTTTGAGTGCCCAAAAGGAGGTTTTTTTGTGAAGGACCTCCCAAATAATTGTTGCAAAATTGGACCAAACCATTTTTCTAAAATACTAGGCCATATTTAATGCACATTTGACCAAATGGTTGGGTGTCAAAAGTTTTGATCCACCTCTGGTGAAAAAGACAAATTCCCGCCGATTCAGTTGGAAGCGGGTCAAATATGAACTGTAGCTGCCTCGTAGTTTGCTCTTTATTTTTTTCTAAAAATCATTTCTAGGTACATAAGTATCTATTTAATCATAGAAACACCAAAAAAATCCCAATATTCAACCACTAGCTAGGAACGGTCATTGCCGTCGTTTTGACCGTATGTTGAAACAGGCATAAAAAATTCAAAAAAATCAAAAAATTCGGAAACCTTCGCATTGTGTCATTATATGTGGCCAAGTTCCCATGGAAAATAATAAACTTGTAATACGACAATTATTTTAAAAAAGTGTTCTCAGAAACGAGCTATCATGTGTGGACATCAATGGCTTTCAACCCAAATGATCAATCTTATGGCCACATTCATGGCATAGTTTGTTCAAATTATCTCATATTGTGCACAAGGGTGCATATTGGAATTTCAAACAATGTTGCCTAAGGAAGTTTTCTTTTTCTTTGGACGAAAGAACCATTTTCCATTTTTCGAGTGCCCAAAAGGAGTTTTTTTTTGTGAAGGACCTCCAAAATATTTGTTGCAACATAGGACCAGGTCATTTTTCTAAAATACTAGGCCATATTTAATGCACAATTAACCAAATGGTTGGGTATCAAAAGTTTTGATCCACCTCTGGTGAAAAAGACAAATTCCCGCCGATTCAGGTGGAAGCGGTTCAAATTTGAACTGTAGCTGCCTCGTAGTTTGCTCTTTATTTTTTCCAAAAATCATTTATAGGTACATAAGTATCTATTTAATCAGAGAAACACTAAAAAAATTCCAAGATTCAACCACTAGCTAGGAACGGTCATTCCCGTCGTTTTGACCGCATTTTGAAACGGGCATAAAAAATTCGAAAAAATCAAAAAATTAGGAAACCTTCGCATTTTGTCTTTGTATGTGGCCAAGTTCCCAGGAAAAATAATAAACTTGTAATACGGCAATTATTTTAAAAAAGTGTTCTCAGAAACGAGCTATCGCGTGTGGAGATCAATGGCTTTCAAGCCAAAGGATCAATCTTATGGCCACATTCATGGCATAGTTTGTTCAAATATTCTCATATTGTGCACAAGGGTGCATATTGTAATGGCAAACAATGTTGCCTAAGGAAGTTTTTTTTTCTTTGGACGAAAGAACCATTTTCCATTTTTCGAGTGCCCAAAAGGAGGTTTTTTGTGAAGGACCTCCCAAATAATTGTTGAAAAATTGGACCAAATCATTTTTCTAAAATACTAGGCCATATTTAATGCACATTTGACCAAATGGTTGGGTGTCAAAAGTTTTGATCCACCTCTGGTGAAAAAGACAAATTCCCGCCGATTCAGTTGGAAGCGAGACAAATTTGAACTGTAGCTGCCTTGTAGTTTGCTCTTTATTTTTTTCTAAAAATCATTTCTAGGTACATAAGTATCTATTTAATCATAGAAACACCAAAAAATCCCAAGATTCAACCACTAGCTAGGAACGGTCATTCCCGTCGTTTTGACCGCATTTTGAAACAGGCATAAAAAATTCAAAAAAATCAAAAAATTCGGAAACCTTCGCATTGTGTCATTATATGTGCCCAAGTTCCCAGGAAAAATAATAAACTTGTAATACGACAATTATTTTAAAAAAGTGTTCTCAGAAACGAGCTATCGCGTGTGGAGATCAATGGCTTTCAAGCCAAATGATCAATCTTATGGCCACATTCATGGCATCTTTTGTTCAACTGGTCTCATATTGTGCACAAGGGTGCATATTGGAATGGCAAACAATGTTGCCTAAGGAAGTTTTCTTTTTCTTTGGACGAAAGAACCATTTTCCATTTTTGAGTGCCCAAAAGGAGGTTTTTTTGTGAAGGACCTCCCAAATAATTGTTGCAAAATTGGACCAAATCATTTTTCTAAAATACTAGGCCATATTTAATGCACATTTGACCAAATGGTTGGGTGTCAAAAGTTTTGATCCACCTCTGGTGAAAAAGACAAATTCCCGCCGATTCAGTTGGAAGTGGGTCAAATTTGAACTGTAGCTGCCTCGTAGTTTGCTCTTTATTTTTTTTCTAAAAATCATTTCTAGGTACATAAGTATCTATTTAATCATAGAAACACCAAAAAATCCCAAGATTCAACCACTAGCTAGGAACGGTCATTCCCGTCGTTTTGACCGCATTTTGAAACAGGCATAAAAAATTCAAAAAAAATCAAAAAATTCAGAAACCTTCGCATTGTGTCATTATATGTGGCCAAGTTCCCAGGAAAAATAATAAACTTGTAATACGACAATTATTTTAAAAAAGTGTTCTCAGAAACGAGCTATCACGTGTGGAGATCAATGGCTTTCAAGCCAAATGATCAATCTTATGGCCACATTCATGGCATAGTTTGTTCAAATGATCTCATATTGTGCACAAGGCTGCATATTGGAATTTCAAACAATGTTGCCTAAGGAAGTTTTCTTTTTCTTTGGACGAAAGAACCATTTTCTATTTTTTGAGTGCCCAAAAGGAGGTTTTTTTGTAAAGGACCTCCCAAATAATTGTTGCAAAATTGGACCAAATCATTTTACTAAAATACTAGGCCATATTTAATGCACAATTGACCAAATGGTTGGGTGTCAAAAGTTTTTATCCACCTCTGGTGAAAAAGACAAATCCCGCCGATTCAGTTGGAAGCGGGTCAAATTTGAACTGTAGTTGCCTCGTAGTTTGCTCTTTATTTTTTTCAAAAAATCATTTCGAGGTACATAAGTATCTATTTAATCAGAGAAACACCAAAAAAATTCCAAGATTCAACCACTAGCTAGGAACGGTCATGGCTGCCGTTTTGACCGCATTTTGAAACGGGCATAAAAAATTCAAAAAAATCAATAAATTGGGAAACCTTCGCATTGTGTCATTATATGTGGCCATGTTCCCAGGGAAAATAATAAACTTGTAATACGACAATTATTTTAAAAAAGTGTTCTTAGAAACGAGCTATCACGTGTGGAGATCAATGGCTTTCAACCCAAATGATCAATCTTATGGCCACATTCATGGCATCTTTTGTTCAAATGATCTCATATTGTGCACAAGGGTGCATATTGGAATGTCAAACAATGTTACCTAAGGAAGTTTTCTTTTTCTTTGGACGAAAGAACCATTTTCCATTTTTTGAGTGCCCAAAAGGAGGTTTTTTTGTGAAGGACCTCCCAAATAATTGTTGCAAAATTGGACCAAACCATTTTTCTAAAATACTAGGCCATATTTAATGCACATTTGACCAAATGGTTGGGTGTCAAAAGTTTTGATCCACCTCTGGTGAAAAAGACAAATTCCCGCCGATTCAGTTGGAAGCGGGTCAAATTTGAACTGTAGCTGCCTCGTAGTTTGCTCTTTATTTTTTTCTAAAAATCATTTCTAGGTACATAAGTATCTATTTAATCATAGAAACACCAAAAAATCCCAATATTCAACCACTAGCTAGGAACGGTCATTGCCGTTGTTTTGACCGTATTTTGAAACAGGCATAAAAAATTCAAAAAAATCAAAAAATTCGGAAGCCTTCGCATTGTGTCATTATATGTGGCCAAGTTCCCAGGAAAAATAATAAACTTGTAATACGACAAATATTTTAAAAAAGTGTTCTCAGAAACGAGCTATCACGTGTGGAGATCAATGGCTTTCAAGCCAAATGATCAATCTTATGGCCACATTCATGGCATAGTTTGTTCAAATGATCTCATATTGTGCACAAGGCTGCATATTGGAATTTCAAACAATGTTGCCTAAGGAAGTTTTCTTTTTCTTTGGACGAAACAACCATTTTCCATTTTTTGAGTGCCCAAAAGGAGGTTTTTTTGTGAAGGACCTCCCAAATAATTGTTGCAAAATTGGACCAAATCATTTTACTAAAATACTAGGCCATATTTAATGCACAATTGACCAAATGGTTGGGTGTCAAAAGTTTTTATCCACCTCTGGTGAAAAAGACAAATTCCCACCGATTCAGTTGGAAGCGGGTCAAATTTGAACTGCAGTTGCCTCGTAGTTTGCTCTTTATTTTTTTTCCAAAAATCATTTCGAGGTACATAAGTATCTATTTAATCAGAGAAACACCAAAAAAATTCCAAGATTCAACCACTAGCTAGGAACGGTCATGCCCGCCGTTTTGACCGCATTTTGAAACGGGCATAAAAATTCAAAAAAGAATCAATAAATTGGGAAACCTTCGCATTGTGTCATTATATGTGGCCATGTTCCCAGGGAAAATAATAAACTTGTAATACGACAATTATTTTAAAAAAGTGTTCTCAGAAACGAGCTATCATGTGTGGAGATCAATGGCTTTCAACCCAAATGGTCAATCTTATGGCCACATTCATGGCATAGTTTGTTCAAATTATCTCATATTGTGCACAAGGGTGCATATTGGAATTTCCAACAATGTTGCTTAAGGAAGTTTTCTTTTTCTTTGGACGAAAGAACCATTTTCCATTTTTCGAGTGCCCAAAAGGAGTTTTTTTTTGTGAAGGACCTCCCAAATAATTGTTGCAACATAGGACCAGGTCATTTTTCTAAAATACTAGGCCATATTTAATGCACAATTAACCAAATGGTTGGGTATCAAAAGTTTTGATCCACCTCTGGTGAAAAAGACAAATTCCCGCCGATTTAGGTGGAAGCGGTTCAAATTTGAACTGTAGCTGCCTCGTAGTTTGCTCTTTATTTTTTCCAAAAATCATTTATAGGTACATAAGTATCTATTTAATCAGAGAAACACTAAAAAAATTCCAAGATTCAACCACTAGCTAGGAACAGTCATTCCCGTCGTTTTGACCGCATTTTGAAACGGGCATAAAAAATTCAAAAAAATCAAAAAAATGGGAAACCTTCGCATTTTGTCTTTATATGTGGCCAAGTTCCCAGGAAAAATAATAAACTTGTAATACGACAATTATTTTAAAAAAGTGTTCTCAGAAACGAGCTATCGCGTGTGGAGATCAATGGCTTTCAAGCCAAAGGATCAATCTTATGGCCACATTCATGGCATAGTTTGTTCAAATATTTTCATATTGTGCACAAGGGTGCATATTGTAATGGCAAACAATGTTGCCTAAGGAAGTTTTTTTTCTTTGGACGAAAGAACCATTTTCCATTTTTCGAGTGCCCAAAAGGAGGTTTTTTGTGAAGGACCTCCCAAATAATTGTTGAAAAATTGGACCAAATCATTTTTCTAAAATACTAGGCCATATTTAATGCACATTTGACCAAATGGTTGGGTGTCAAAAGTTTTGATCCACCTCTGGTGAAAAAGACAAATTCCCGCCGATTCGGTTGGAAGCGGGTCAAATTTGAACTGTAGCTGCCTCGTAGTTTGCTCTTTATTTTTTTCTAAAAATCATTTCTAGGTACATAAGTATCTATTTAATCATAGAAACACCAAAAAAATCCCAAGATTCAACCACTAGCTAGGAACGGTCATTCCCGTCGTTTTGACCGCATTTTGAAACAGGCATAAAAAATTCAAAAAAATCAAAAAATTCGGAAACCTTCGCATTCTGTCATTGTATGTGGCCAAGTTCCCAGGAAAAATAATAAACTTGTAATACGACAATTATTTTAAAAAAGTGTTCTCAGAAATGAGCTATCGCGTGTGGAGATCAATGGCTTTCAAGCCAAATGATCAATCTTATGGCCACATTCATGGCATCTTTTGTTCAACTGGTCTCATATTGTGCACAAGGGTGCATATTGGAATGGCAAACAATGTTGCCTAAGGAAGTTTTCTTTTTCTTTGGACGAAAGAACCATTTTCCATTTTTGAGTGCCCAAAAGGAGGTTTTTTTGTGAAGGACCTCCCAAATAATTGTTGCAAAATTGGACCAAAATCATTTTTCTAAAAGACTAGGCCATATTTAATGCACAATTGACCAAATGGTTGGGTGTCAAAAGTTTTGATCCACCTCTGGTGAAAAAGACAAATTCCTGCCGATTCAAATGTTGAAGCTCGGTTGAAAATAATGAATGGATTAAGCTGGCATTTGGTGGAGGATGGTTATTTGGGCATAGGAAAGCACTGTAGAAAATGGATACTATTTGGACATGCCAAAGTGGTACTTCCTTCACAAACTGCTGCTCTGAACAGAATAGGAAAATGAATATTGTTGAGTTGTTTTTGAAATCGGCAAGGAAGGTTTTTGACATCACTACTAGGAAAAGGCATGCTAGTGGCGCACCAGTTGTGCCTTCTAATGGCGCACTACTAGTGCGCCACTAGCATCACGCCATTAGAATTAAATTCTAATGGCGCACCACTGGTGATCCATTAGTATCTGGTGTTCTAATGGCGCACCACGTAGTGCGCCATTAGAATTGCCCACAGTGCGCCATTAGAATTCCTCCCAGGGTAATGGCGCACCACATAGAAGTGCGCCATTAGAAGGTTTTCATTTTTATGTTTTTTTCTTAATCTGAGGTCACTATGGCTTAATCTCGGGTCAATATGCTTAATCTCTGGTCAAATCGCACTCCGTGGTCAAACTTCCCAAAAGGTCACCCATCCTCACACTACTCTAGCCCAAGCACGCTTAACTTTAGAGTTCTATCCAACCCCAGCAACAGCTCACTTCACATGCACTTGTTGATATATCTAGCATATCAATCCTATTATACCTTGTTGATGTCTAGGACTTTGTTCATGTTCATGACTATGATGAAATTTTGAAAAATATTGCAAACTTCTCGGTCATATTACGTATCATTTTAAAAAAAAATCAAAACCAATTTTTTTCTGTTACTAGTGGCGCACCACATCCACGGTGTGCCACTAGTAAGTTTGAATTTTTTTGAATTTTTTTGCCTCTAGATCTTGAAAGCCCCGTAACTTTTTTTTGGTAGGTTTTTGGGGATTTTGAAAATGTTTAACGTGATTCCCCGTGTTAAATTTGGATGTAACTTTTCGAGTAGATGATTTTTCATATAAAAAACTTTTTCATCTGAGTTAGTATGCAAAAGTTATGCCCATTTTACAAATTTCCAGAGATATTTTGCAAATAAAGTCAAAATTCATATTTGTAAATTTTCCCAACAACTAGACCACATATCACATGGGAAACTTATTTTCTTTTATTTTTTTGACATTTCCATCATTTTCTTTTATTTTTTTTAAAACTGAAAAGGCGGTCCACAGGGGGGGTGCAATCGTTTTTGGGCCAAGTTAGTAATGGCGCACCGTGGGGTGGTGCGCCATTACTAGTTAAAGTAGTAATGGCGCACCACACCCACAGTGCGCCATTACTAGTTTTAAAAAAAATAAAAAAAATTGAAACTTTTTCTTAATCTATTTTTTTTAAAACTTAGTAATGGCGCACGAGTGGATAGTGCTCCATTACTAGTTAAAACTAGTAATGGCGCACTGTCCACAGGTGCGCCATTACTAACAATTTTTTTTATTTTTTTTACTTTTTTTTCAAAACTACTAATGGCGCACGGCGGGTGTGGTGCGCCATTACTATGTCAACTAGTAATGGCGCACTATACAACGGTGCGCCATTAGTAAAAAAAATTATGTTTTTTTTCAAAACTTCTAATGACGCACCACACACCAGGTGTTCCATTAGTAATGGCGCACCGAGACATGGTGCGCCATTAGAATATAGTAATGGCGCACCAGATGTCTGGTGCGCCATTAGTGGCCATATCATCTATAGCCCTTTTCCTAGTAGTGCATATTTGATGAAGATATGATCCAAACAATTTATGAGAATTATTTGGGAATTTTTGGAATAACAGAAATATAGGTTGCTTCACAACCTAGGGCAAAAATTGACACATGGACATGACACATAGGCAAAATTGATGAGATGGCGCCTAGTCATCACAATCCACCACAATCTATAAGGCTATGACCATCTATATTGGTCGTTATCAACTAGAAATAAGGCAGCGGACCAGTCCTGTTTGCTTTGTGACCATTTCGTGCAAGGAAATTACGACCTTTCTGACCAAAATGGTCGCAATGGTTTAGGGTTTGGAGCCCCCCGAACAGCTTTTGACCAATTGGTCTCAAATGGTCATAGATCTATGACCAATTCTTCCAGGGTCACTAACAGAAGGTCACTAGTTGACATATTTCTTGTAGTGGTCCGGGAGGCACACGAGGTGTCCACGAGACAGGGGGCACGCCCAGTAGGGGGGTGCACCCTCCACCCTCGTGGATTCCTCGTGTCCTTCCCGGATTACTTCTTTCTTCTATAAATTTTTAAATATTCGAAAACGAAGGAAAATTGTCATTAGAATTGTTTTGGAGTCGATTTACTTACTGTACCACATACCTATTCCTTTTCGGAGTCTGAAACATTCTGGAAAGTGTCCCTTATGTATTCCTCTGGGGTTACGGTTTCAATAATGTTAGTTTCAACATTAATAGGGTTACCTGAGATATAATGTTTGATTCTTTGACCGTTCACCACCCTCGGACTTGTGCCTTTGAAATTGTTGATATTTATGGCACCGGAACGATAGACCTCCTCGATAACGTAAGGACCTTCCCATTTAGAGAGAAGTTTTCCTGCAAAAAATCTTAAACGAGAGTTGAATAGCAGCACATAATCACCTACGTTAAATGCTGAATTTTGTATCCTTTCGTCATGCCATCTTTTAACTTATCTTTAAATAGCTTGGCATTTTCTTATGATTGGGTTCTCCATTCATCAAGTGAGCTAATGTCAAATAACCTCTTATCACCGACAAGTTTGAAATCATAGTTGAGCTCTTTAATGGCCCAATATGCCTTATGTTCAAGTTCAAGAGGTAAGTGACATGCTTTTCCATAAACCATCTTATACAGAGACATACCAATAGGATTTTTATATGCAGTTCTATAGGCCCATAATGCATCATCAAGTTTCTTGGACCAATTCTTTCTAGATCTATTAACAGTCTTTTGCAAAATTAATTTGAGCTCTCTATTACTCAACTCTACTTGACCACTAGACTGTGGGGGATAAGGGGATGCAATTCTATGATTAACATCATACTTAGCAAGCATTTTACGGAAAGCACCATGAATAAAATTTGAACCACCATCAGTCATAAGATATCTAGAGACTCCAAGCCTCGGAAAAATAACTTCTATAAGCATCTTAATAGAGGTGTTATGATCAGCACTACTAGTTGGAATAGCTTCTACCCACTTAGTAACGTAATCAACAGCAACTAAAATATGTGTATATCCATTAGAGGCAGGAAAAGGTCCCATATAATCAAAGCCCCAAACATCAAATGGTTCGATCACAATTCATAGGCATTTCATGACATCTACTTATCAATTCTTTGACATTCATCACAAGACAAGACAAACTTACGGGCATCTTTGAAGAGAGTAGGCCAATAAAAACAGGATTGCAATACCTTATGTGTAGTTCTATCTCCAGCATGGTGTCCTCCATATGATTCAGAGTGACACTTGCGTAGGATTTGTTCTTGTTCATGCTCAGGTACACAACGTCTAATAACACCATCTACTCCTTCTTTATATAGGTGTGGGTCATCCCAGAAGTAATGTCTTAAATCATAAAAGAATTTTTTTCTTTTGTTGGTATGTGAAACTAGGTGGTATAAATTTCGCAACAATGTAATTAGCATAATCAGCATACCATGGAGTAGTACGAGAAGCATTAATGACCGCTAATTGTTCAGCAGGAAAGATATCATCAATAGGTAGTGGGTCATCAAGAACATTCTCTATCCTAGGCAAGTTGTCTGCAACGGGGTTCTCAGCTCCCTTTCTATCAATAATATGCAAATCAAATTCTTGAAGCAAGAGAAACCATCTAATAAGTCTAGGTTTAGCATCTTTGTTTTCCATAAGATATTTAATAGCAGTATGACCAGTGTGAATAGTAACATTAGAATCAACAATGTAAGGTCTGAACTTATCACAAGCAAATACAACTGCTAAGAGTTCTTTTTCAGTAGTAGTGTAATTTATCTGGGCAGTATCAAGAGTCTTACTAGCATATTGGATAAAATTTAATTTCTTATCAACTCTCTGCCCTAGAACAACACATACAGCATAATCACTAGCATCACACATAATTTCGAAGGGTAAATTCAAATTAGGTGGCTGAACAATAGGTGTAGTGATCAAAGCTTTCTTAAGTATTTCAAATGCTTCTACACAATCGTCATCAAAGACAAAAGGAATATCTTTTTGCAATAAATTAGTCAGGGGCCTAGAGATTTTAGAAAAGTCCTTAATGAACCTCCTATAAAAACCAGCATGACCGAGGAAACTTCTTATACCTTTAATGTCGGCATCTTTTCAATAGCATCAACTTTAGCTTTATCAACTTAAATACCTCTTTCAAAAATTTTGTGCCCCAAGACAATGCCTTCATTAACCATAAAGTGACAGCTTTCCCAATTCAGGACGAGACTAGTGTCTTCACATCTCTACAAAACTTGATTAAGGCTGCTCAAGCAATCATCAAAAGAGGATCTATAGACGGAGAAGTCATCCATGAATACCTCACAAATCTTTTCACAAAAATCAGAGAATATAGCCATCATGCATCTTTGAAAGGTAGCAGGTGCATTACATAAACCAAAAGGCATACGTCTATAAGCAAATGTACCGAAAGGGCAAGTAAAAGTAGTTTTTGATTGATCTTCCGCTGACACAGGTATTTGAGAGAAACCAGAATAAGCATCTAGAAAATAGAAATGTGTATGTTTGGATAGTCTTTCTAGCATTTGATCAATAAAAGGTAAAGGGTAATGATCTTTCTCAGTAGCTTTATTTAACTTACGGAAATCAATTACCATCCTATAACCTGTAATAATTCTTTGCGGAATCAATTCATCTTTATCATTAGGAACAACAGTAATACCTCCCTTTTTCGGGACACAATGGACATGGCTTACCCATTCACTATCAGCAACGGGATAAATTATACCTGCCTCAAGGAGCTTTAGTATCTCCTTTCTTACCACTTCTTTCATCTTAGGGTTTAGTCATCGTTGAGGATCCCTAACCGGTTTGGTGTCTTTTTCCACTTTTATTTTGTGCTGGCATAGAGTAGGACTAATGCCCTTAAGATCATCCAGAGTATATCCAATAGCAGCACGGTGCTTCTTCAGAGTTTTCAATAATCTTTCCTCTTCCTGCTCTGAAAGGTTAGCACTAATAATAACAGGATATATCTTCCTTTCATCAAGATAAGCATATTTAAGATTATCAGGTAATGGTTTGAGTTCTAACACGGGATCACCCTTGGGTGGAGGACCCCCTAGGATTTCAACAGGTAGGTTGTGTTTCAAGATAGGAACCTCCTGAAGGAATACTTCATCTATTTCCCTTCTTTCATTCATAAACATATCATTTCATGGTCTAGCAAATATTGTTCTAATGGATCAGTAGGAGGCACGACAATAGAACCAAGACTAATTATTTCATATTTACTAGGTAATTTATCACGGGGTTGTCTACGAAAATTAGCAAAATTAAACTCATGAGTCATACCATCCAAGCCAATCGTAACAATATCCTTTTCACAATCAATCCTAGCATTAACAGTGTTCAAGAAGGGTCTACCAAATATAATGGGACAAAAGTCATCTTGCGGGGAACCAAGAACAAGGAAATCAGCAGGGTATTTAACTTTCCCACATAAGACTTCAACATCTCTAACAATCCCAACTGGCTTAATAGTATCTCTATTGGCAAGCTTAATTGTACCATCAATATCTTCCAGCTCAGTGGGTGTAATATCTTGCATAATTTCTTTATATAAGGAAAAAGGTATTGCACTAGCACTATCACCCATATCACATAAGCCATGATAACAATGATCTCCTATTTTAGCAAAAATGACAGGCATGCCTACAATAGGTCTATGTATTTTAGCATCTGGTTTAACAATATTAGCAGTTTCACCACATAAGTAAATAACATGCGCCAGAAAAGAGTCTTGATGACCCACAAGTAAAGGGGATCTATCGTAGTCCATTTGATAAGTAAGAGTGTCGAACCCAACAAGGAGCAGAAGGAAATGACAAGCGGTTTTCAGTAAGGTATTCTGTGCAAGCACTGAAATTGTAGGTAATAGATAGTTTTGTGATAAGATAATTTGTAACGAGTAACAAGCAATGTAAGTAAATAAGGTGCAGCAATGTGGCCCAATCCTTTTTGTAGCAAAGGACAAGCCTGGACAATTTCTTATAATGAGAAAAGCACTCCCGAGGACACATGGGAATTATCGTCAAGCTAGTTTCATCACGCTCATATGATTCGCGTTTGGTACTTCGATAATTTGATATGTGGGTGGACCGGTGCTTGGGTACTGCCCTTACTTGGACAAGCATCCCAGTTATGATTAACCCTGATTGCAAGCATCCGCAACTACAAAAGAAGTATTAAGGTAAATCTAACCATAGCATGAAACATATGGATCCGAATCAGCCCCTTACGAAGCAACACATAAACTAGGGTTTAAGCTTCTGGCACTCTAGCAACCCATCATCTACTTATTACTCCCCAATGCCTTCCTCTAGGCCCAAATAATGGTGAAGTGTCATGTAGTCAACGTTCACATAACACCACTAGAGGAAAGACAACATACATCTCATCAAAATATCGAACGAATACCAAATTCACATGACTACTAATAGCAAGACTTCACCCATGTCCTCAGGAACAAACATAACTACTCACAAAGCATATTCATGTTCATAATCAGAGGAGTATTAATGTGCATAAAGGATCTGAACATATGATCTTCCACCAAGTAAACCAATTAGGATCAACTACAAGGAGTAATCAACACTACTAGCAACCCACAGGTACCAATTTGTGGTTTTGATACAAGACTGGATACAAGAGATGAACTAGGGTTTGGAGAGGAGATGGTGCTGGTGAAGATGTTGATGGAGATTGACCCCCTCCCGATGAGAGGATCGTTGGTGATGATGATGGTGATGGTTTCCCCCTCCCGGAGGGAAGTTTCCCCGGCAGAACAGCTCCGTCGGAGCCCTAGATTGGTTCCGCCAAGGTTCTGCCTTGTGGCGGTGGAGTTTCGTCTCATGAGCTTGCCTCTGATTTTTTCCAGGATAAAAGACCTCATATAGCAGAAGATGGGCACGGGAGGGCCACCAGGGGGCCCAGGAGACAAGGGGCGCGCCCTGTAGGGGGGGGCGCCTCCACCTGAAGGAAATATGCCCTAGAGGCAATAATAAAGTTATTATTTATTTCCTTATATCATGATCCGCCCCAAAGTGGTACGGTAATCCCGTTCTAGAAGTCATGTTACTAGACCATGATGAACCTACGAACTATGAGGAAGCGATGATGAGCCCAGATTCCGCGAAATGGTTTGAGGCCATGAAATCTGAGATAGGATCCATGTATGAGAACAAAGTATGGACTTTGATTGACTTGCTCGATGACCAGCAAGCCATGTTAAATAAATGGATCTTCAAGAGGAAGATGGACACTGATAATAGTGTTACTATCTACTAAGCTCGACTTGTTGCGAAAGGTTTTCAACAAGTTCAAGGTATTGAATACGATGAGATTTTCTCACTCGTATCGAAGCTTAAGTCTGTCCGAATCATGTTAGCAATTGCCACATTTTATGAAATCTGGCAAATGGATGTCAAAACTGCATTCTTTAATGTATTTATTAAAGAAAAGTTGTATATGATGCAACCAGAAGGTTTTGTCAATCCTAAAGGTGCTAACAAAATGTGCAAGCTCCAGCGATCCATCAATGGACTGGTGCAAGCATCTCGGAGTTGGAATATATGTTTTGATGAGTTGATCAAAGCATATGGTTTTACATAGACTTTTGGAAAGGCATGTATTTACAAGAAAGTGAGTGGGAGCTCTATAGCATTTCTGATATTATATGTGGACGGCATATTGTTGATTGGAAATGATATAGAATTTCTAGATAGCATAAAAGGATACTTGAATAAAAGGTTTTTCAGAGAAAGACCTCAGTGAAGTTGCTTACATATTAAGCATCAAGATCTATTGAGATAGATCAAGACGCTTGATAAGATTTTCAATGAGTACATACCTTGACAAGATTTTTAAATAGTTCAAAATGGAACAGTCAAAGAAAGAGTTCTTGCCTGTGCTGCAAGGTGTGAAATTGAGTAAGACTCAAAGCCCGACCACGGCAGAAAATAGAAAGAGAATGAAAGTCTTTCCCTATGCATCAGTCATAGGTTCTATAAAAGTATGCCATGCTATGGACCAGACCTATTGTATACTCTGCCCTGGTTTGGCAAGGGAGTACAATAGTGATCTAGGAGTAGATCACTGGACATGGTTAAAATTATCCTTAGTAGAATAAGGATATGTTTCTCGATTATGGAGGTGATAAAAGAGTTCGTCGTAAAGAGTTACATCGATGCAAGCTTTTACACCGATCCAGATGACTCTAAGTCTAAATCTGGATACATATTGAAAGTGGGAGCAATTAGCTAGAGTAGCTCCGTGCAAAGCATTATAGACACAGAATATTTGCAAAATACATACGACTCTGTAATATGACAGACCCATTGACTAAACTTCTCTCACGAGCAAAGCATGATCATACCCTTAGTACCTTTTGGGTGTTGATCACATGACGATGTGAACTATGGGTAGTAATCACATACAGATGTGAATATTGGTGTTGAATCACATGATGATGTGAACTAGATTATTGACTCTAGTGCAAGTGGGAGACTGAAGGAAATATGCCCTAGAGGCAATAATAAAGTTATTATTTATTTCCTTATATCATGATAAATGTTTATTATTCATGCTAGAATTGTATTAACCGGAAACATAATACATGTGTGAATACATAGACAAACATAGTGTCACTAGTATGCCTCTACTTGACTAGCTCGTTTATCAAAGATGGTTATGTTTCCTAACCATGGACAAAAGAGTTGTCATTTGATTAACGGGATCACATCATTAGGAGAATGATGTGATTGAATTGACCCATTCCGTTAGCTTAGCACTTGATCATTTAGTATGTTGCTATTGCTTTCTTCATGACTTATACATGTTCCTGTAACTATGAGATTATGCAACTCCCGTTTACCGGAGGAACACTTTGGGTGCTACCAAACGTCACAACGTAACTGGGTGATTATAAAGGAGTACTACAGGTGTCTCCAAAGGTACATGTTGGGTTGGCGTATTTCGAGATTATGTTTTGTCACTCCGATTGTCGGAGAGGTATCTCTGGGCCCTCTCGGTAATGCACATCACTATAAGCCTTGCAAGCAATGTGACCAATGAGTTGGTTACGGGATGATGCATTACGTAACGAGTAAAGAGACTTGCCGGTAACGAGATTGAACTAGGTATTGGATACCGACGATCGAATCTCGGGCAGGTAACATACCGATGACAAAGGGAACAATGTATGTTGTTATGCAGTTTGACCGATAAAGATCTTCGTAGAATATGTGGGAGCCAATATGAGCATCCAGGTTCCGCTATTGGTTATTGACCGAGAATAGTTCTAGGTCATGTCTACATTGTTCTCGAACCCGTAGGGTCCGCATGCTTAAGGTTTCGATGACAGTTATATTATTAGTTTATGAGTTTTGATGTACCGAAGGAGTTCAGAGTCCCGGATGAGATCGGGGTCATGACGAGGAGTCTCGAAATGGTCGAGACATAAAGATCGATATATTCGACGACTATATTCGGAGTTCGGAAAGGTTCCGAGTGATTCGGGTATTTTTTGGAGTACCGGAGAGTTACGGGAATTCGCCGGGGAGTATATGGGCCTTATTGGGCCATACGGGAATAGAGGAGAGAGGCCGAAAGGAAGGAGGTGCGCAGCCCCCCTCTGGTCCGAATTGGACAAGGGGTGCGGCCCCCTTTTCCTTCCTCCTCTCCCCCTCTTTCCCCTTCTCCTACTCCAACAAGGGAGGTGGAATCCTACTAGGACTAGAGAGTCCTAGTAGGACTCCACACTTGGCGCGCCCCCTCCTAGGGCCAGCCACCTCCCCCTTGCTCCTTTATAAACGGGGGCAGGGGGGCACCCCATGACACACAAGTTGATCTACAGATCGTTCCTTAGCCGTGTGCGGTGCCCCCCTCCACCATATTCCACCTCGGTCATATCGTCGCGGAGTTTAGGCGAAGCCCTGCGCCGGTAGAACATCATCATCGTCACCACGCCGTCGTGCTGACGGAACTCATCCCCGACACTTTGCTGGATCGGAGTCCGGGGATCGTCATCGAGCTGAACGTGTGCTAAACTCGGAGGTGCCGTACGTTCGGTACTTGGATCGGTCGGATCATGAAGACGTACGTCTACATCAACCGCGTTGTCATAACGCTTCCGCTTACGGTCTACGAGGGTACATGGACATTACTCTCCCCTCTCGTTGCTATGCATCACCATGATCTTGCGTGTGCGTAGGAAATTTTTTGAAATTACTACGTTCCCCAACAGTGGCATCCGAGCCTAGGTTTTATGTGTAGATGTCATATGCACGAGTAGAACACAAGTGAGTTGTGGGCGATACAAGTCATACTGCTTACCAGCATGTCATACTTTGGTTCGGCGGTATTGTGAGATGAAGCGGCCTGGACCGACATTACGCGTACGCTTACGCGAGACTGGTTTCACTGTTACAAGCACTTGTGCTTAAAGGTGGCTGGCGGGTGTCTGTCTCTCGCACTTTAGCTGAATCAAGTGTGGCTACGCCCGGTCCTTGCGAAGGTTAAAACAGCACTAACTTGACGAACTATCGTTGTGGTTTTGATGCGTAGGTAAGAACGGTTCTTGCTCAGCCCGTAGCAGCCACGTAAAATTTGCAACAACAAAGTGGAGGACGTCTAACTTGTTTTTGCAGGGCATGTTGTGATGTGATATGGTCAAGACGTGATGAGATATAAGTTGTTGTATGAGATGATCATGTTTTGTTGAAGTTATCGGCAACTGGCAGAAGCCCTATGGTTGTCTCTTTGTTGCATAAGATGCAAGTGCCAAATAATTGCTTTACTTTATCGCTATGCGATAGCAATAGTTGCAAGAGCAATAGTTGGCGAGACGACCATGTGATGACACATTGATATAGATCAAGATTATGAAGATCATGGTGTCGTGTCGGTAACGATAGAGATCATGACAGTACTTTGGAGATGGAGATCAAAGGCGCAAGATGATCATGGCCATATCATGTCACATATTTTGATTGCATATGATGTTTATCTGTTATACATCTTATTCTGTTTTGTTTGACGGTAGCATTTTAAGATGATCTCTCACTAATTATCAAGAAGTGTTCTCCCTGAGTATGCACCGTTGTGAAAGTTCTTCGTGCTGAGACACCACGTGATGATCGGGTGTGATAGGCTCTACGTTCGAATACAACGGGTCCAAAACAGTTGCACACGCGGAATACTCAGGTTAAACTTGACGAGCCTAGCATATACAGATATGGCCTCGGAACACGGAGACCGAAAGGTCGAGCGTGAATCATATAGTAGATATGATCAACATAGTGATGTTCACCATTGAAACTACTCCATCTCACGTGATGATCGGACATGGTGTAGTTGATATGGATCACGTAATCACTTAGAGGATTAGAGGGATGTCTATCTAAGTGGGAGTTCTTAAGTAATATGATTAATTGAACTTTAGTTTATCATGAACTTAGTCCTGGTAGTATTTTGCAAATTATGTTGTAGATCAATAGCTTGCATTGTTGCTTTCATATGTTTATTTTGATATGTTCCTAGAGAAAATTGTGTTGAAAAATGTTAATAGCAATGATGCGCATTGGATCCATGATCTGAGGTTTATCCTCATTGCTGCACAGAAGAATTATGTCCTTAATGCACCGCTAGGTGATAGACCTATTGCACGAGCAGATGCAGACGTTATGAACGTTTGGCTAGCTCAATATGAAGACTACTTGATAGTTTAGTGCACCATGCTTAACGGCTTAGAATCGGGACTTCAAAGACGTTTTGAACGTCATGGACCATATGAGATGTTCCAGGAATTGAAGTTAATATTTCAAGAAAATACCCGAGTTGAAGAGATATGAAGTCTCCAACAAGTTCTATAGCTAAAAGATGGAGGAGAATCGCTCAACTAGTGAGCAGGTGCTCAGATTGTCTGGGTACTACAATCGCTTGAATCAAGTGGGAGTTAATCTTCCAGATAAGATAGTGATTGACAGAGTTCTCTAGTCACCATCACCAAGTTACTAGAACTTCGTGATGAACTATAGTATGCAAGGGATGACGAAAATGATTCCCGAGCTCTTCGTGATGTTGAAATCGACGAAGGTAGAAATCAAGAAAGAGCATCATGTGTTGATGATTGACAAGATCACTAGTTTCAAGAAAAGGGCAAAGGAAAAGAAAGGGAACTTCAAGTAGAATGGCAAGCAAGTTGTCACTCCCCTGAAGAAGCCCAAAGCTGTACCAAAGCCTGAAACTGAGTGATTATACTGCAAAGGAAATGGTCACTAGTAGCGGAAATACCCTGAATATTTGGTGGATAAGAAGGATGGCAAAGTGAACAAGGGTATATTTGATATACAGGTTATTGATGTGTACCTTACTAGTGTTTATAGTAGCTCCTGAGTATTTGATACTTGTTCAATTGCTAAGATTAGTAACTCGAGACAGGAGTTACAGAATAAACAGAAACTAGTTGCGGGTGAAGTGGCGATGTGTGTTGGAAGTGGTTCCAAGATTGATATGATCATCATCGCACACTCCCTATACTTTCGGTATTAGTGTTAAACCTAAATAAATGTTATTTGGTTTTTGCATTGAGCATAAATATGATTTGATCATGTTTATTGCAATACGGTTATTCATTTAAAGTCAGAGAATAATTGTTGTTCTATTTACATGAATAAAACCTTCGATGGTTATACACCCAATGAAAATAGTTTGTTGGATCTCGATCATAGTGATACACATATTCATAATATTGATGCCAAAAGATGCAAAGTTAATAATGATAGTGCAACTTATTTTTGGCACTGCCATTTGAGTCATATCGATGTAAAGCGCATGAGGAAACTCCATAAAGATGGATTTTCGGAATCACTTGGTTATGAATCATTTGATGCTTGCGAACCGTGCCTTTTGGGAAAGATGACTAAAACTCTGTTCTCCGGAACAATGGAACAAGCTACTGACTTATTGGAAATAATACATACCGATGTATGCGATCCAATGAGTGTTGATGCTCGTGGCAAGTATCGTTATTTTATGACCTTCACAAGATGATTTGAGCAGATATGGGTATATCTATTTAATGAAGCACAAGTTTGAAACATTTGAAAGGTTCAAATAATTTCAGAGTGAAGTGGAAAAATCATCGTAACAAGAAAATAAAGTTTCAGCGATCTGATCGCGGAGACGAATATTTGAGTTACGAGTTTGGTCTTCAATTAAAACAATGTGGAATAGTTTCACAGCTCACGCCACCTAGAACACCACAACGTTATGGTGTGTCCGAACATCGTAACCGCACTTTATTGGATATGGTGCAATCTATGATGTCTCTTACTGATTAACCATTATCGTTTTGGGGTTATGCATTAGAGACAGCTAAATTCACGTTAAAAGGTCACCATCGAAATCCGTTGAGACGACATCGTATGAACTATGGTTTAGCAGTAAACCTAAGCTGTCGTTTCTTAAAACTTGGAGTTGTGATGCTTATATGAAAAAGGTTTTCAACCTGATAAGCTCGAACCCAAATCGGAGAAGTGCGTCTTCATAGAATACCTAATGGTAACTATTGGGTACACCTTCTATCACAGGTCCGAAGGCAAGTTATTCGTTGCTAAGATGGATCCTTTCTAGAGAAGAAGTTTCTCTCGAAAGAAGTGAGTGGGAGGAAAGTAGAACTTGATAAGGTAATTGTACCTTCTCCCAAATTGGAAAGTAGTTCATCATAGAAATCAGTTCCAGTGATGCCTACACCGATTAGTGAGGAAGTTAATGATGATGATCATGAAGCTTCAGATCAAGTTACTACCGAACCTCGTAGGTCTTCCAGAATAAGATCCGCACCAAAGTGGTACGATAATCCCGTTCTAGAAGTCATGTTACTAGACCATGATGAACCTACAAACTATGAGGAAGCGATGATGAGCCCAGATTCTGCGAAATGGTTTGAGGCCATGAAATCTGAGATAGGATCCATGTATGAGAACAAAGTATGGACTTTGATTGACTTGCTCGATGATCAGCAAGCCATGTTAAATAAATGGATCTTCAAGAGGAAGACGGACACTGATAATAGTGTTACTATCTACTAAGCTCAACTTGTTGCGAAAGGTTTTCGACAAGTTCAAGGTATTGAATACGATGAGATTTTCTCACTCGTATCGAAGCTTAAGTCTGTCCGAATCATGTTAGCAATTGCCACTTTTATGAAATCTGGCAAATGGATGTCAAAACTGCATTCTTTAATGGATTTATTAAAGAAAACTTGTATATGATGCAACCAGAAGGTTTTGTCAATCCTAAAGGTGCTAACAAAATGTGCAAGCTCCAGCGATCCATCAATGGACTGGTGCAAGCATCTCGGAGTTGGAATATATGTTTTGATGAGTTGATCAAAGCATAGGTTTTATATAGACTTTTGGAAAGGCCTATATTTACAAGAAAGTGAGTGGGAGCTCTATAGCATTTCTGATATTATATGTGGACGACATATTGTTGATTGGAAATGATATAGAATTTCTAGATAGCATAAAAGGATACTTGAATAAAAGTTTTTTCAGAGAAAGACCTCAGTGAAGCTTCTTACATATTAAGCATCCAGATCTATTGAGATAGATCAAGACGCTTGATAAGATTTTCAATGAGTACATACCTTGACAAGATTTTTAAATAGTTCAAAATGGAACAGTCAAAGAAAGAGTTCTTGCCTGTGCTGCAAGGTGTGAAATTGAGTAAGACTCAAAGCCCGACCACGGCAGAAAATAGAAAGAGAATGAAAGTCATTCCCTATGCATCAGTCATAGGTTCTATAAAAGTATGCCATGCTATGGACCAGACCTATTGTATACTCTGCCCTGGTTTGGCAAGGGAGTACAATAGTGATCTAGGAGTAGATCACTGGACATTGGTTAAAATTATCCTTAGTAGAATAAGGATATGTTTCTCGATTATGGAGGTGATAAAAGAGTTCGTCGTAAAGAGTTACATCGATGCAAGCTTTTACACCGATCCAGATGACTCTAAGTCTCAATCTGGATACATATTGAAAGTGGGAGCAATTAGCTAGAGTAGCTCCGTGCAAAGCATTGTAGACATAGAATATTTGCAAAATACATACGACTCTGTAATATGGCAGACCTGTTGACTAAACTTCTCTCACGAGCAAAACATGATCATACCTTAGTACCTTTTGGGTGTTGATCGCATGACGATGTGAACTATGGGTATTAATCACATACAGATGTGAATATTGGTGTTGAATCACATGATGATGTGAACTAGATTATTGACTCTAGTGCAAGTGGGAGACTGAAGGAAATATGCCCTAGAGGCAATAATAAAGTTATTATTTATTTCCTTATATCATGATAAATGTTTATTATTCATGCTAGAATTGTATTAACCGGAAACATAATACATGTGTGAATACATAGACAAACATAGTGTCACTAGTATGCCTCTACTTGACTAGCTCGTTTATCAAAGATGGTTATGTTTCCTAACCATGGACAAAAGAGTTGTCATTTGATTAACGGGATCACATCATTAGTAGAATGATGTGATTGACTTGACCCATTCCGTTAGCTTAGAACTTCATCGTTTAGTATGTTGCTATTGCTTTCTTCATGACTTATATATGTTCCTGTAACTATGAGATTATGCAACTCCCGTTTACCGGAGGAACACTTTGGGTGCTACCAAACATCACAACGTAACTGGGTGATTATAAAGGACTACTACAGGTGTCTCCAAAGGTACATGTTGGGTTGGCGTATTTCGAGATTATGTTTTGTTACTCCGATTGTCGGAGAGGTATCTCTGGGCCCTCTCGGTAATGCACATCACTATAAGCCTTGCAAGCAATGTGACCAATGAGTTGGTTACGGGATGATGCATTACGTAACGAGTAAAGAGACTTGCCGGTAACGATATTGAACTAGGTATTGGATACCAACGATCGAATCTCGGGCAAGTAACATACCGATGACAAAGGGAACAATGTATGTTGTTATGCGGTTTGACCGATAAAGATCTTCGTAGAATATGTGGGAGCCAATATGAGCATCCAGGTTCCGCTATTGGTTATTGACCGAGAATAGTTCTAGGTCATGTTTACATTGTTCTCGAACCCGTAGGGTCCGCACGCTTAAGGTTTCGATGACAGTTATATTATGAGTTTATGAGTTTTGATGTACCGAAGCAGTTCGGAGTCCCGGATGAGATCGGGGACTTGACGAGGAGTCTCAAAATGGTCGAGACGTAAAGATTGATATATTCGACGAATATATTCGGAGTTCGGAAAGGTTCCGAGTGATTCGGGTATTTTTCGGAGTACCGGAGAGTTACGGGAATTCGCCGGGGAGTATATGGGCCTTATTGGGCCATACGGGAATAGAGGAGAGAGGCCGAAAGGAAGGAGGCGCGCAGCCCCCCTCTGGTCCGAATTGGACAAGGGGTGCGGCCCCCATTTCCTTCCTCCTCTCCCCCTCTTTCCCCTTCTCCTACTCCAACAAGGGAGGTGGAATCCTACTAGGACTAGGGAGTCCTAGTAGGACTCCACACTTGGCGTGCCCCCTCCTAGGGCCGGCCACCTCCCCCCTTGCTCCTTTATAAACGCGGGCAGGGGGGCACCCCATGACACACAAGTTGATCTACGGATCGTTCCTTAGCCGTGTGCGGTGCCCCCCTCCACCATATTCCACCTCGGTCATATCGTCGCGGAGTTTAGGCGAAGCCCTGCGCTGGTAGAACATCATCATCGTCACCATGCCGTCGTGCTGACGGAACTCATCCCCGACACTTTGCTGGATCGGAGTCCGGGGATCGTCATCAAGCTGAACGTGTGCTGAACTTGGAGGTGCCGTACGTTCGGTACTTGGATTGGTCGGATCGTGAAGACGTACGACTACATCAACCGTGTTGTCATAATGCTTCCACTTACGGTTTACGAGGGTATGTGGACATTACTCTGCCCTCTCGTTGCTATGCATCACCATGTTCTTGCGTGTGCGTAGGAATTTTTTTGAAATTACTACGTTCCCCAACACCACCCTCCTAGCCAGGGTGTGGGCCCCCTCAGGTACTTTCTTTTCCCAATAATTCTTATTAAATCCAAAAATGACTTTCGTGGAGTTGCGGGACTTTTGGAGCTGTGCAGAATTGGTTTCCAATATTTGCTCCTTTTCCAGCCAGAATCCCCGCTGCCGGCATTCCCCCTCTTCATGGTAAACCTTGTAAAATTAGAGAGAATAGCCATAAGTATTGTGACATAACGTGTAATAACTGCCCATAATGCAATAAATATTGATATTAAAGCATGATGCAAAATGGATGTATCAAGAGGCGCCTATGATATGTTGACACGTGGACGGGCCTAAAAGTGGCCCATATAGTTTAAATGGGCCAGCCCAACTAAAGGCCCACAAGATTTAGTGGACCATAATGGGTCGGCCCAGATAAAGGCCCACAAGATTTTGCAGACCATAATGGGCCAGCCTAGATAAAGGCCCAACATTCTCAGTTAAGGCCCGTACGGCTAGTGACAAATCGGCCCGTCAACGGCCCGTCCGAAACTTGTCATCATCATGGCCCATGGTCACTTCTGGCCCGTTTATAGTCCGCTAAGTATTTGGGTCGAATTATGGCCCGATGTATTTCCAGCCTGTTAAAGGTCCCGCTTCATTTGGGCCCATTTACAGGCCATTGAAACTTTTGGCCCATAAACGACTGCGAAGGATTTGGGTCATATTCGGCCATGTCTGACATTCGGCCTGTTAGAGGCCCACTATAGATTTGGGCCACTTTCAGCCTGTTGACATTATCGGCCTGTTAACATCGGACGAAATCCATGGGCCATATGTGGCCCAACATCACATCGGGCCCATTAACGGCCTATATAAAAATGACACTAATCAAGCCCGACCAAACTTCCGGCCTGTTAGAGGCCCGTGTAGTAGGTCGGCGCATTTACGGTCCGTCCGAATATCGGCCTGTGAACGATCCACATTGTAAATGGGCCACCATTTTGGTGTGCTAAGACTAGTGGGTTATTTGGCACAATCAGGGCCCAACCTTACTTTTGGCCTATTAAAGGCCCATGTTTTTTATGGGCTTGAGATATTTACACTTGTAAACGGCCTATTATTACCGAGGGCCCAAATTATGTTTAGGCATGTTAAAGGCCCACTATGGGCACAGGCCTACCAGAAAAATATGAAAGCTTATGCTGATTTAGGCCCAGATATTTTTAGTGGGCTACATGCAAATTTCAGCCCATAATTTTTTTTAGCCCAATTGGAATGGGCCCGACGAATGTTGGCGTGTTGGACTCCTACAAAGCTTTCGGTCGAATACATTACTAACATAAACCTATACTATACAAAAATTGCGTCGTGATTACTGCAGCCTTTGGTAGCATCGTAAATGTTTTATCACAACAAAATAAATTCCAACCATACAACAAAAGGCCCATTGGCATAAAGTTTACAGTCCTTGCAAATAAAAGCACCATCAGATGTATAGAAGCACAGCTCATTTGACCAGAGTGCTAATGTTTCAAGCTGTAGAATCTGATGGAGGAGCATGATCTTCACCTTTTTCCGCCATTGCTCTTGAACAACAGAGCGAATGGCTGATAGTCTGGTTTCAAAACCATTCATTTCTTGACGGCATTTGTCAACCACTATTCTTGTTTCCGAAACGATTAGGGATTGGACTTGTGTCTGGAGCACAGATATATCACTCTGTCTAGCCGGAAGATTTTGTTTAGTAGGCGATTTGGACGAGGTTACCTTGACAACCAACCCAAAATTACACAGGCAGGTGCTTTTTGCACTGTTAGTGGACAGATATTGACGCACTACAGCAAGAGGTGACATTATGCCTATGGTAGCCTCGTCACCTTCAGGTGGTTGTGGCTGTTCAATCATTTGTTCCATAGCTTGTTGAAAGTTTGAACTTGTAGATTAGTGTACCAGATAAGTTACTAATGAGATAAAAACAAACAAAGTAGGTTACATGTTTATACATAACTTATTTTGGTGAGCTACTGTAATACATTAGCATGTATTGTAGTGCCAACTACATAATAAAATCACTTTCGGAACATATGTCCATGTAGCATGCCTACTGTATTGTCTATTTCCTCACATTCATTGACATCTAAGGATAAAGAGACATGGTTTAAAGTAGGATGAACATAGTATGACATCATTCATATCATGGGCAAACAGATATAAAACAAATAGGCTATTTTATCATTGTGTGCGCACGTGACCATCACAACTAGATTACAAATCAAGACCAAAAGAATATCCTTCATCTCTTTTAAACCATGTTAGGTGAAATGATACGTTAAGACAACTGTGTATAAAAGTGAACAGAGTAACTGACATTGGATGCAAACCAAGCAGTTAAATGAACACATCACAGTACCAATCAGTTCAAAGGCAGGAGGAGTAAGGACTTACAACAGTGGCTTGAACTGGTGTGCTCACGCCCTTCATCTTGCTAGTGTGGCAGTCCTTGAAGATTTGCACTGCATTAGGTTCAGGTTCTTTTTGGTCCGCACGGGCTTTCCTCTGTATTTGGAACAAGTTAATATAGATACGGTAATATGGCACAAAAAAAGAAGGAAGTACCAGATATTTACAAGAGCCTAGCAGTGTGCAATATAGCTACGAGGTCATGTTGTCTGTTAGAATTTCACTTTACAACAGTTGGTCTTGTTCGTCAAATATTTAGCCTAGAAGAAGATACACTTGTAAGGCACATACATAAATACAAGTTCAATATGTGGTATGATCAAATACATATAGCCTACCTGATGCTTTGGATCAGACTAGTGTTTAACAAGGGTTGTCCAGTCTTCATCTGTAATATATTCCATTGGAGATGTTTGGGCGATTTCATTGTTAGCCTTTCCTTCAAAGTGAGATTTTCTAAGGTGGTATCGATACTGTCGCAGAGCAGACTAAAAAACATGAGTGCATGATTGTTTAGTTTCATCATCTTTCAAATCCAACTTGAACCTCATCTGTTGAAAAAAGAATGTGAGTATTATTAGGAGGAAGCTAGAAAGTGTGGGACAGAGCAAGACAATATTACTATTTGAGATGAATAACATTACTTACGGATAAATGGTCAAGGAAGGTGTTAAACTGGGTATTGTCTTTCTCATTCCTGTATTCGATCCTCGTTGGGAGGATACGTGCATGACACCTAATGGCAACCGCTGCCTCTGATACTAACTTGGATGATTCTGTAGCATCACATGGCCTATTTAAACCTACTTCAAAATGGATCTCCATTCTTCCTCCTTTAGATTTTGCTCATCTATCAAGAATTATCCCTGATATCTGTTTCCGCTTACGCCGTGGTGCTAGTTCAACAATGAATATTGAAAGTGTTAGTGTACATCAAACTATGAGAGTACATATAAAGGAGCATGCAACTTCAACTTGACTCGGTCAGGTAACGTCTTGGTGTTGATGCTCATGAGGTTCATATGGTCTTGCCAAGTCATATTGTGTCAGCAGTGCTTCGTAAGTAGTGTTAGGTGTGAAGGCCGCTTGGGAATTGGCTAGTTCCGGAGCAAACGAACGAGTAACTCGTTGAGATGCTAGTACAGTTGAATCGGATGTTGCAGCTGGTGGAGCAGGTGATATTGTGTTTGTAGATTTAGCCGATGGACTTGGACCTTCTACTGCACTATAAGTACCAGTAGAATCTCGAGGGCAGATCCTTTTTCGTTTCACCCGACGAGTAACACCATTCCCTACTATATTCTTTTCCTTGCTCTTTTTTGACTTTGCCATGTCAAGTCGTACCCACAATACAAAAGAATAAAATTGCTCTTCAGAACTCATTGATACATGATAGATACATGCAATACTTGATGTAAGACAACCGTATGAGGATGGAATAAGTAATAAAAAGAGGACGACATGACATACTCACAGCTACGATGTGTAAACTAAGTAGAAAGATTTTCAAGAAATTAGAAGTAATGCAAGCTAGACACCATATGAAAGATGCAACCAATATTACTCTGCCAAGTTAAAAGTGTCTTGTCATAAGTGGCAATTCGAAAAATTAGAAGCAGTACAACATAGAAATCAATGCAAGATGCAACCACTATCAAATTGCCATGTTATAAGCGTCCAATCATGAGTGACTGATGTAGGATACACAACAGCAATACTTTGATGTAAGAACATGGTATGATAGATAGATGCAGTGTATTATAGACACGGAAAGCCATGTCATATGCACATGTATAACGTATAAACTCAGCAAGTGCAATTTAATCAAAATAGAAGAAATACAAGGTAGACGACATATGCAACATGAAACCATTATCACACTGCCAACTTAGAGCAAGCACCTGCGATGGTGGAGTACGGGAGATGAACTCATCATGTAGACTTGGGACTTCAACTTCATTAGCAGTAGTAGTGGAAAATCTAGAGAGTCTCTGTTTGCATCGGTGCAGAGGACCACCAACATCCCCTAACTTACTCTTTTCCTTCCTATTTTCTGATATTGCCTTATGAAGTCAAAACTAGAAGAAGATGAATAAAATTAGCTCTGCATAACTAGTTGATGCACGTTACAGACGAACACTACTTTGATGTAAGGCAAGCGCAGGTGACGGTGTCCTGGACTAGGGGGTACTCACCACGTCGTCTCCCGATCAGTTAGATTGGGCCGAGGACCCCCATGGCCGTATATTCATGGGCCAGTTCGGACAGTTTCCGCATACAAGGAATATTCCACAAGACTTGGTGATCAAGACAAGGACTCCTCCCCACCGGTGTATTCGGCTAGGACTCTTGTTATCCTAGGCCTCTGGTACATTATATAAACCGAGGCCAGGCTAGTCGATAGATTATTATGACATTACTCATCATACCTCTAGGGCTTAGACCACAATATATGATCTCAAGGTAGGTCAACTCTTGTAACCCCTATAATCATTAAAGTCAATCAAGCAGCATGTAGGGTATTATCTCTTCAAGAGAGCCCGAACCTGGGTAAAATCCCGTGTTCATGTTACCATTGATCCTAAGACACACTACTTGGGACCCCCTACCCAAGATCAGCCGGTTTTGACACCGGCATTGGTGCTTTCATTGAGAGTTCCGCTGTGTGGTCGGCAAAAGGATCAATGGCTCGACTGCAGGTCAACTGCGACGTCGGCTTCTTCGTCACCAGCTCTACTAGTCACCTTGGCTTGACCGAGGACTGTGTCCTACCTCCGATTGTCATGTTCGGATGAGGGCCTTCATCAACATCTACTCCGATCTCTATCAAGATCATGGAGGAGTCATCCATGGAGCTCGGGGGCTCAACGTCAACATTGCCCTCGGGCGTCCGTGCTGTTTTTCTGGACAGCAAACTCGTATCCGCCGCCACCGCCTCCTCGAGTGTCGCCTAAATGATTGCTTCAGTGGAAATATGTGGAATTAAGTCTACAACAAACCTGCAAAATTTCGTCGAGTTCCAATGAAGGAATCTCCGGCAATCTCCGATATACCAGAGCCCTGTTGAATCTGGACCAGAATCCGGGCGAGTTTGGTGGTGTCCATTATCTAGCTTGGACGTCCTTTGGAAGATCCAACCATTGATCGGCTGCGGAATTCCCATATCTACTGCCTGCCAAAAATTCAGCTCGATCCGACCGTCCAAACTCCGGGAACCTTCCGATTAGTGCATCACTTTTTGGATCTGTTTTCGGCGCGAGAACGAATCCGACCCGACTTCATCTTCTTTATGAACGAGATTTCGGACATCCTTTTTGGAGGAAGTTTTCGTATGGGGTATTATGTTTTATTCTCAAACACATCCATTAATATTAAAAGTATTTTTACAATACGATCTTCACCATCGCGCCGGTGTCAAACCGGCCCGACAACATCACTCCACGGCGGCCGACCTACGCTAGACACGTCGTCGCTTTGTTGAGCCGAGCTTAATTTCTTCGGATCATCATGTCGGCCAGCCGAACAATATTTCGGTATCGCGAAGGTTAGATCTTCACCAACATTGCCGCCCCATGGATTACACGGAGCGGGCACACCGGCATCGCCGCACGGTCACTTCATCAAGCCAGCATTGACCACGTCACAAGCTACGACCTGCATCGGCATGGCCGGACCGTTGCTTCATCGAGCTTATGTCCATCACGCCGAACTACTTCAACACCTTGGATGACACATCTCGTCACCGACCTGCTCCGTCTCCTCACCTGGACTGTGGGTTTCGTCATCCCTTCATCAACTTATTTCGGAGACTTCGGCGTCACTAGCTGACCAGCTTCATCACATTAGCTAGACAACAGGCTTTGCCTCGGCGAGCCAACCTTTGCCAGCATCGTCATGCCTTCACTTCATCACCCATCAGGCAATGGGTGTGCGGATCGAGTCCCAATTTTGGGAGTAACCTTTCTTCGGACCGCTACAACAAATAAGCCAGGTGCTATTAACCCAGCAATTTTTGCTTGTTTGGGTTTATTTTTCCCAAGGAATTATTACTCTGTTGTGTTCCATCATCTATACGTGGCCGCATTAAAGACGGTCGCGTGGTGGTTCGATCATTTTTCGTACATAGTTCGACGAACACCGTATCTGGAACTAGGACCGACATGTGAATTCGGGCTTTGCCACGCCTTTACCACATCACGCCCTGTTGACCTCGACGCTCAGGCCATATCTCTTTCATTATTTACTTTGCTTGTATTAAATAAGTAGAAGAATTTTTTTAATATACATTATTATCTTTATTTGTCATTACTTTTGGTTTGCACTATTTTATCTGTGCAGCCAGTTGACTCAGACTGAGCCGTGGTGTCGCCTCCTTCGACCGGATTGTGTTGTCGCCTTCGCACGCTGACCTGCTCCATTATCGCGGCTGGACTGAGGCTTCATCTTCTCGGAATGCCGAACTCTCTGCTCGGCCACCCGGGGACCATCCTGAGAGGCTGGAACCTTATCCCGCATCAAGCTCGGACAACGTCATCAATGCCAAACACATTAACTAGCTAAGTCACTTTCATGCTCAAAAACTTTCAGTTTTAAATTTTGTTCAGTTCGACCAAGCATTATACTTCTTTGGCAAAAAGTTGTTTGTGAGAAAATTTCTTGTCATAACTTTGTTTGTGACACACAAATTTAAATACCCCGTTTATTTGGGGGCTTCCTTTAAGAAGTTTTTTCTCTTGCATATGATTATACTTGTACAGCTTCATTCCTTGTTCATGTATTACGCCACAATATGCATCATATTGACTTAAGTGTTCCGCAAGCTGGGTTGCCTGGCTCCTTTGCTTACCCCTACGTTCCTGATTATTCGGCTAGGGAGTAAAGGGAGCAGCTCTGTGATTGTCACGACCGGGTCTTCCGAGCTCTGACCTCAGACTAGGTGAAGCCGAAAGCTAGCGCTCTTATGGTTTTCAATCATGGTCGTTACACATCGGAACTCGTGAGTACAAAAAATCTATTGCACAAGTCTCATAGTAACAATGAGCAACCAAAGAAAGGTATCGGTGGAGGTACTATTTTCTTCAAAGATGCTTCTTACACTTCGTTATAATATGGCATAAGTTCCTTGAGCACGCTTTGTCTATTACAACCTTATGGCCTGATTGCCTGGTTATCGGAAACACCGTCCATATTCTCGACAGGTGGCGTACATAACACTTTTCGGTCCTTGACCGAAGAGGGAGAAGCCGATGGTCGGTTAAGACGCGTTCAAAGTTCGGGTGAACACAAATATGATATAAGTACTTCGGTACATACAATCATTATACATAAAATTCTACCCAAGTAACTTGGGGGCTCTTAAAATTTTTGAGTTGTTTTATAGTAAGTGTGTTTTCTTCTAGGTCGTTGCAAAGAGCTGACCCGCGTGAAGTCTTGAGATCGGATGCGTCATGTTAAAGCACGACAGAAGCACAATTTTTTTCCAATTTTCGGATTGGCACCGAACACTTGATCTTGTTCGGACGTCAAGTTTTTATTGACTCTTTTGGTTTTACAAGCTTATGGCACTTTTAAACTATTTGTGTGTTTACAGCACATGTCTCACAGTGCAACGCCGGACACCTTTAGGGATTTGGCAAAAACATTCTCGGATATTACTATATATGCATCGGTTTCAAATTGTGTCTTCGGTCAATAGTTGGGTTGCCCGGCTCCTGTGCTTGCCTCCTACGTTTCGCTTTGTTCGGCTAGTGTGCAAAGGGAGAACCATTGTGATTGTGCTTCCGGCTCGCATGGTTAAGCACCTCAGTAGAGAAAGCCGAAAACTGACTGTCACAATAAACGTAAACTGGTCAGCGATCCAATGACTATGTTAAATGACGGGCCGTTCATAACATTGGCCGAAGTGTTTACGGCTTGACCTTGGCTGTCCTCGAACACTAACCAGGGGCTCAAAGCTAGATTCCCCAGTTTAAAGCTCCTATGACTAAGTGAAAGTTATAAACCCGCATATCGGATTGCCTCATTTCCGCTAACACAACCGCCTTCGGGCACCGAGACGTCGGCTAAGGGTTGTCTTGTTATTGCGGAAAAAAAGCTCTGTGTAGTATCTACGAAGGATTAGAGGCCGACGATGGGCCACTTTCAACTGATAAACAGTCACAACGGAGTCAAAATAAACATATCACCGGCATTTGTATTTAATATACAAGGGCCGCCTTCCGTAATCATCGTTATAAAGCCATAAATATGTATCAATTTGACTTGAGATTTTCGCCAAGCTGGGTTGCCTGGCTCCTGTGCTTACCCCTACGTTCTCGATTGTTCGGCTAGGTGGTAAAGGGAGCACCTATGTGATTGTTACTACCGGGTCATCCGAGTAAGTACCTCAGACTGGGTGAAGCCGAAAGCTAGTAATCTTAAAGGATCACATTTATTCGGCAACGACAGAAGTGAAAATTGTGGTTCATTAATAAAATAGAGTTCGGGAACTTTCCCCGAACTAAATCCTCAATATTTTCCTCCCACATTGACCAGAGGTGAGGTTTTATGATCATGATAAGCATGACGACCCAAAGAAAGGAACCGATAGCGGGACTATTTTCCTTGGAAAATGTTTCTTACATTACGTAATATAACATATCTCTCGGTGTACCTTTGTTTATAAAACCGTATGGCCGGATTGCCTTGTTTTCCATAAATCTTTGCCCTTATAATGACTTTATAAAGTAGGAAAACACTCCTCGGCTACTAGCCGAAGAGGTTGAAGCCGATGGTCGGTCAACAAAGTTTTGTACAATGCGGATCCGAGCATTAATGATGTAAAGTACTTGGATAGATAGAGTCATTACACATAATTTATGATTTTACTATGCATATTGATCCTTAATTCGGCCACCCGTGCCCGCATTAAGGCTCGGGGGCTACTGGGCTTGGCGCTCATTATTTATAAATATTAAAGGGGCACATCGATCCCCTGATCTGGTGTGGCCACCCGACCAGTGTCTCGGGGGCTGCTGCATTGCCTGTTTAATGCTGAAAATTCAAAATGCTTAGGGTTTGGCTTGACTGAATTATGCGCAAACGCATCTTCGGAAAACAATTGGTACCATATGGACCTATCCGGCATCAAGCTAATATATTACGACAACTTCTCAAGACCCTCTCTCAAGGGCCCGTTCGCCGATCACTATTATCTCTAGTATATTACACCGTGTTTCTATTCCTATGTATTCTGCCGAGCTAGGAGTTGATCCTCAGGCCGATTTCGTGCATCGACCCGAGTCTCAAGGGCTACTAGGATCAGCGGTTTCAGGTTTTCCTTTAGGTGCATCTCAGGTTTTAGACCGACTGATACGTCTCCAGCGTATCTATAATTTATGAAGTATTCATGCCATTATATTATTCATCTATGATGTTTTATATGCATTTATATGTCATTTTATATGATTTTTGGGACTAACCTATTAATCTTGAGCCCAGTGCCAATTTCTGTTTTCTCCTTGTTTTTGTGTTCTACAGAAAAGGGATACCAAAAGTAGTCCAATTGATGTGCCAATTTTTGAGGATTTTTTATGGACCAAAGGAAGACCACGAAGCATCGGAGTTGGGCCAGAAGAGTCCCGGGCTGCCCACAAGAGTGGGGGGCGCCCCCCCTAGGGCGCGCCCCCGTATCTTGTGGACAGCCTGGAGACCCCCCTGATGTGAAACCAACGCAAAATATTCCTGTAAATACAGAAACCTTCGGGAATTGACCTAGATCGTAAGTTCAACCGCCGCAAGCCTCTGTAGCCACGAGAAATCAATTTAGGCACTCTCCGGCACCCTGCCGGAGGGGGCCATCATCACCGAGGGCCATGGAGGAGGATCTCGGAGGGGCCATCATCACCATGAAGGCCAAGGACCAGAGGGGGAAAGCCATGGAGGAGGAAGCACAAGGGGGAGAACATCTACTCCTCTCTCTTGGTGGCACCGGAGTGCCATCGGGAGGGGAATCATCGCCGCGGTGATCGTCTTCATCAACATCACCATCATCATCACCATCCTCATCTCTTTTAGGCGGTCCACTCTCCCGAACCCCGCTGTAATCCCTACTTGAACATGATGCTCTATGCCACATATTATGATCCAATGATGTGTTGCCATCCTATGATGTTTGAGTAGTTATCTTTGTCTTTGGGTTGATTGATGATTTAGATTGGTATGAGTTGTATGTTTTACTTTGCTGCTGTCCTATGGTGCCCTCCGTGTCGCGCAAGCGTGAGGGATTCCCATTGTAGGGTGTTGCAATACGTTCATGATTCGCTTATAGTGGGTTGCGTGAGTGACTAAAACACAAACCCGAGTAAGTAGGTTGTTGCGTATGGGAATAAAGAGGACTTGATGCTTTAATGTTATGGCTGGGTTTTACCTTAATGATCTTTAGTAGTCGCGGACGCTTGCTAGAGTTCCAATCATAAGTGCATATGATCCAAGAAGAGAAAGTATGTTAGCTTATGCCTCTCCCTCATATGAAACTGCAATACTGATTATCGGTCTTGTTAACAATTGCCTAGGAAAATTTCCGCACACCGATCCACCATTATTCCACACTCGCTATTTATAATATTTAGTATTATATTCTAACTTTATGATAACATCACCTACTTTTATGTTTTAGCTCTCCGATATCATACAAAGTTATCCTCTACATACCCACAACATAGTTTTATTTCTCGTTGCTAGTTGGAAGCAAACGTTCGATGCACGTAGAGTCGTATCAGTGGCAGATAGGGCTTGAGAGAATATTGATCTTACCTTTAGCTCCTTGTGGGTTTGACACTCCATACTTATCACTTCCACCTTTGGGAATTGCTACGATGATTCCCTGGACTTGGGGATTATCAAGCTCTTTTCTAGCGCCATTGCCGGGGAGCAATAGCGTGGGGTTGATATTCTCGTGTGTGCTTGTTTGCTTTCTTCACTAAGTAGATTTTATTTTTCCTTTTTGTTTCTGTTTAGTTGTGGGTGAAACATACAAAAAAATTTAAAAAGAATGAAAATACCAAAAAAGAATTACTTGCCTCTCATGCCTAAAAAAGTTTTTCAAAAAGAGAAGTGATTGGAAAGTTATGCATTGAAGAAGTGAGGGTCGACCTTGAGCACTTGTGTTCATGCTCACAGAAATAATGTAGAATTTTTCATGGAAGTTTCTCTGTAAATAATTATACCCTCGTATATATCCTTTGTAATATAAAAACAATGTGCCAAGCTTTGGTTTTAGTATGATAAGATTGCTTGCTTACTATGTGCAGAACAAAAACAGAAACTTTGGCTGTAGTGCATGAATTTACATATTTTACTGGAAATTCAAATGGGTCTGAAACTTTTTGCATATTACTTAATTTTTCAAATTTTCAATTTTATTTCATAATTCTTGGAGTTACAGAAGTTTACTGAACTTCCATATTACTACAGACTGTCCTGTTCTTGACAGATTCTGTTTTTCGTGTGTTGTTTGCTTATTTTGATGCATCTATGGCTAGTATGTAAGGGTATGAACCATAGAGAAGTTGTAATACAGTAGGTTTAACACCAATACAAACAAAGAATGAGTTAATTACAGTACCTTAAGCTGGTAGTTTGCTTTATTACACTAACAGATCTCACAAGTTTTTGTTTAAGTTTTTGTGAATGAAGTGTTTGAAGAACGAGGAGTTACCGATGTGAGAAGAATAAAGAGAGACAAGAGTTCAAGCTTGGGTATGCCCAAGGCACCCCAAGTAAATATTTTAAAGGATACTCAAGCATCTAAGCTTGGGGATGCCCCGGTTGGCATCCCATCCTTCTTCTTCAACAAATATCAGTATACCTCGGTTTTTGCTTTGATCACACGATTCGTGTCCTCTGTGTTCTTATTTTTCTTCAAGAATCATGATATTATGAGATAGCTCTTCATTGATTTATATTTCATGAGCTTCACTTGTATCTTTTAAGTATGATCTTATAGAATTGCTCTTTGTGCTTCACTTAAATCGTTTGAGTATGGTTTTATAGAATGCTTCGTGCGCTTCACTTATATATTTTGAGCTTGGATATTGGCTAGTCTATATTAATTATAGAATGCTCCAGGAAATTCACTTATATCTTTTGGAATATGAATAGTACTATAATTTAAAGTGGGTTTGGAAAAGTGTCAACTTTAGGAATTAGTGATCCCACTATCTTGGAGGTTGTTGAATCTTTGTACGATATTTATGAAAGTGGATTTGGAAGAGTGTCAACTTTAGTTAGTATTCCACTATTTCGGAAGAGGTTCCAATTGAGTATGACAAAAATAGTTGTTATTCATGATGATACTGAAAACTATTATGAGGGAGGAATATATGCTTGTAGGAGTTGCAATGATATCAAGTTTCCTCCCTATGTGCTTTAAGTTTTGAAGTTAAACTTGTTTTGCCTTCCTATGCTAGTTGATTCTTGTTCCCATAAGTTGTGTGCTCACAGAATCCCTAGGCATAGGAAGTGAGTTAGATTTAAATGTGCTAGTCATATTCTTCATGATGCTCTCTTTGTGTTTCAACTCTTTTCTTTTATGCGAGCATCATTGAAATCATCATGCCTAGCTAAAAGGCATTAAAGAAAAGCGCTTGTTGGGAGACAACCCAATATTTATCCTTACTGTTTTTGTGTGTCTACATGATTAAGCTACTGTATTAATCATGTTTTATAGCTTTTGTTTCAATAAAGTGCCAAGCAAGACCTTTGGGAAGACTTGGTTGAAAGTTAATGTGATCTTGCTGTAAAAAATAGAAACTTTGCACTCACGAGAATAGATGTCATTTTTTACAGAAGAGTGCTTTTGAGTTGATTATTTTTGCAGAAGATTAATAGAAAAATTCCTCACGTCCACCAATTTATTTAATAATTTTTGGAGTAGCATAAGTATGGTTATTGTTCAGATCATTACAGACTGTTCTGTTTCTGACAGATTCTGTTTTCACTTCATAGTTTGCTTGTTTTCTAGTTTCTATGGCTTATATTTCTCAATATAAATTGTAGAAATGATATGGTACAGTAGTCATTATGGGAAAACAATTATGAACCTTTTCTTTTACGGTACCAAAGTGCATGGTTTACTCTTTATCATACTAACCTATCTCACGAAATTCCATTAAGTTTTGTGTGATTGAAGTTTTCAAGTTTTGGGTGAGATATCGATATGAGGAGAATAAGGAGTGGAAAGACCCTAAGATTGGGGAGGCCCAAGGCACCCCAAGTTAATATCCAAGGAAGACTCAAGCGCCTAAGCTTGGGGATGCCTCGGAAGGCATCCCCTCTTTCGTCTTCAAAACTATCGGTACATCTTACTCGGAGCTATATTTTTATTCGTCACATGATATGTGTTTTGCTTGGAGCGTGTTTTTGATTTTACTTGCTGTTTGAATAAAATCATTGGATCTGAATATTGAATAAAAAAAGAAACCCTCCCATGGCTAGTTAATTATTTTACTACTCAATGTCCTTCACTCATATCTTTGGGAGTAGTTTGTCATTTACTCATGTGCTTCATGTTTATACTATGAGTAAATGGGGGAATGAATTGAATGTCATAAATCTGAATTTCTATATGTTTCATATGCTTATAACATGGATAGTAATGACTCCACATATAAAGAGTATGAGGCATAAAAATTGTTGAGAGTTGGCAAACGTAGTTTTGGTCATCATTGCAATTAATAGGAAGTAATAAGGAAAGAGAGGTTCACATACAAATATATTATCGTGGACATCTTTTATGATTGGGAGCACTCATTAAGTATGACACGCTAAAAGAGTTGACGTTGGACAAGGAAGACAACGTAGTGATTTGTGTTTTCTCACATCTCAGTTAAAGTATATTGTCATTGACCTTCCAAATATGTTGAGCTTGCGTTTCTCCCTCATGCTAGCCAAATTCCTTGCACTAAGTAGAGATACTACTTGTGTTTCCAAATATCCTTAAACCCAGTTTTGCCATGAGAGTCCACCATACCTACCTATGGATTGAGTAAGATTCTTCAAGTAAGTTGTCATGTTGCAGGCGATAAAAATTGCTATCTAAATATGTATGACTTATTAGTGCAGAGAAAATAAGCTTGTACGATCTTGTTGTGGAAGAAATAAAAGCGACGGACTGCATAATAAAGGTCCACATACAAGGGGCAATATAAAGTGACGTTCTTTTGCATTAAGATTTTATGCATCCAACCCTAAACGCACATGACAACCTCTGCTTCCCTCTGCAAAGGGCCTATCTTTTACTTTATGTTTTTTTACTTTATGCTTGTGTCAAGGTGATCCTCACCTGTCCCTTTTTCATTTTATCCTTTGGCAAGCTCCTCATGTTTGAAAGATCATGATATATATATATATATGTGTATATATATATATATACATATATATATATATATATCCAATTGGATGTAAGTTAGCATGGGCTATTATTGTTGACATCACCTAAAGGTGAATACGTTGGGAGGGAACACAATAAGCCCCTGTCTTTCTCATTGTCTGGCTGAAACTCCGTAACCACAAGTATTGCGTGAGTGTTAGCAATTGTAGAAGACTATATGATAGTTGAGTATGTGGACTTGCTGAAAAGCTCTATTCTTGACTCTTTATGATGTTATGATAAATTGCAATTTCTTCAATGACTGAGATTATAGTTTGTTAGTTCTCAATGAAGTTTCTGAACCATACTTGACATTGTGAATAGATTGTTACTTGATCATGAAAAGTTTTATGAGATAAGCTACTAATATGACACATATTGATGCTAGAAAAGGTGATTGAAATTATCATTGATCAAACTTGTGCACCTGCTAGCATTCACACTTCATAAATTATTTCTTTTATCATTTACCTACTCGAGGACGAGCAGGAATTAAGCTTGGGGATGCTGATACGTCTCCAATGTATCTATAATTTATGAAGTATTCATGCTATTATATTATTCATCTATGATGTTTTATATGCATTTATATGTCATTTTATATGATTTTTGGGACTAACCTATTAACCTAGAGCCCAGTGCCAGTTTCTGTTTTCTCCTTGTTTTTGTGTTTTACAGAAAAGGGATACCAAATGGAGTCCAATTGACATGCCAATTTTTGAGGATTTTTTATGGACCAAAGGAAGACCACGGAGCATCGGAGTTGGGCCAGAAGAGTCCTGGGCTGCCCACGAGAGTGGGGGCCCCCCCCCTAGGGTGCGCCCCCTATCTCGTGGACAGCCCGGAGACCCCCCTGACGTGAAACCAACGCCAATATTCCTATAAATACAGAAACCTTCGGGAATTGACCTAGATCGGAAGTTCCGCCGCCGCAAGCCTCTGTAGCCATGAGAAATCAATCTAGGCCCTCTCTGGCACCCTGCCGGAGGGGGCCATCATCACCGAAGGACATGGAGGAGGATCTCGGAAGGGCCATCATCACCATGAAGGCCAAGGACCAGAGGGGGAAAGCCATGGAGGAGGAAGCACAAGGGGGAGAACCTCTCATCCTCTCTCTTGGTGGCACCGGAGTGCCATCGGGAGGGGAATCATCGTCGCGGTGATCGTCTTCATCAACACCACCATCATCGTTTATTTTACGCGGTCCACTCTCCCGCACCCCGCTGTAATCCCTACTTGAACATGGTGCTTTATGCCACATATTATGATCCAATGATGTGTTGCCATCCTATGATGTTTTGAGTAGATATCTTTTGTCTTTGGTTGATTGATGATTTATATTGGTATGAGTTGTATGTTTTACTCTGATGCTGTCCTATGGTGGCCTCTGTGTCGCACAAGCGAGAGGGATTCCCGCTGTAGGGTGTTGCAATACGTTCATGATTCGCTTATAGTGGGTTGCGTGAGTGACTAAAACACAAACCCGAGTAAGTAGGTTGTTGCGTAGGGGAATAAAGAGGACTTGATTCTTTAATGCTATGGTTGGGTTTTACCTTAATGATCTTTAGTAGTTGCGGACGCTTGCTAGAGTTCCAGTCATAAGTGCATATGATCCAAGAAGAGAAAGTATGTTAGCTTATGCCTCTCCCTCATATGAAACTGCAATAGTGATTAACGGTCTTGTTAACAATTGCCTAGGACAATTCCGCACACCGATCCACTATTATTCCACACTCGCTATTTATAATATTTAGTATTATATTCTAAATTTATGATAACAGCACCTACTTTTATGTTTTAGCCCTCCGATATCATACAAAGTTATCCTCTACATACCCACAACATAGTTTTATTTCTCGTTGCTAGTTGGAAGCAAACGTTGGGTGCACGTAGAGTCGTATCAGTGGCAGATAGGGCTTGAGAGAATATTGATCTTACCTTTAGCTCCTTGTGGGTTCGACACTCCATACTTATGACTTCCACATTTGGGAATTGCTATGATGATTCCCTGCACTTGGGGATTATCACCGACACACACACCTTGAGGGCTACTGGCTATATATCTCGGCCGAGAATAAATTGCACCAATCAAAAATCAGCCCGCAGTCAGGGCTGGTGCACCACCTCGGTAGCAGTCTGGCATAAAGCTCGGGCGCCAGTGGCTGGCTCCATAGAGGTCAGTTCTAGTATTAAGCTCGGCTAAACCCCTTCAACTTTTTTGAACCAAGATGATCTATGACATCTCGGATACAGTCCGGTGTTGGAGCTTCGACACAGTCCGGCATTGGAGCTTGGATACATTCTGGCGTTGGAGCTCGGAAGCAGTCCGGCGTTGGTGCTTGGCTGCAAAAGATACCTCGAATGCAATCCGGTGTTGGAGCTCGGACGCAAGAGGACACTGCCGCCCAGGAATAACTTCAAACCCGAGGTGAGGCATAAAAATAACAAGGCATTGATAAAGGCCGGAAACTTAAAGGGGCTCCTCGGATACCCGACGTGTAAACTCATCGGATTTATTTCGGCGATCCTCAAGATTGAAGATGAGAAGATTTCTTGAACCAGTTTTCAAGACCGACGACCGAAGATGAAGAACAGTTCGAAAGAATCGAGGAGCGTCTCCAATTTGAAGACCGGTTCAGGGGGCTACTGACGGTGTCTTGGACTAGGGGGTACTCACCACGTCATCTCCCGATCAGTTAGATTGGGCCGAGGACCCCCATTGTCGTATATGCATGGGCCAGTTCGGATAGTTTCCGCATACAAGGAAGATTCCACAAGACTTGGTGATCAAGACAAGGACTCCTCCCCATCGGCGTATTCGGCTAGGACTCTTGTTATCTTAGGCCTCTAGTACATTATATAAACCGAGGCCAGGCTAGTCGATAGATTATTATGACATTACTCATCATACCTCTAGGGCTTAGACCATAATATATGATCTCGAGGTAGATCAACTCTTGTAACCCCTATACTTATTAAAGTCAATCAAGCAGCATGTAGGGTATTATCTCATCAAGAGAGCCCGAAGTTGGGTAAAATCCCGTGTTCATGTTACCATTGATCCTAAAATGCACAACTTGGGACCCCCTACCCGAGATCCGCCGGTTTTGACACCGACAGCAGGATAGGTGGATGGAATATATACAAAAAAAGACAGCGTTGCATATTTACACGTACGATAGGAGGATGGAATATGTATGAAAAAACAGGAAGCAGAAGCCATTTCAACAAAATTAAAAGAAATGAAAGCTAGGCACCATATGAACATGCAACCAATATCACTCTATCAGGTAAAAAGTGTCTTATCGTAAGAGCCATTTCAAGAAATTATAAGCAGTACAAGCTAGAAGACAATGCAAGATGCAACCTACATCATAGTCCCAAGTTAAATGTGTCTTATGGGTAAGTGATCGTTGCAGGTATATGTTGTAAGCTACGCAGATGCAATTCAACATAATCAGACGCAATACAAACTAGACATCATACGGAACACGCAACCACATATAACAGTTCCAAGTTAGAGTAAGAACCTGTGATGGTGGAGTAGGGGAGATGTGCTCATCATGTACACATATGTTATAGAAACTAGAACACGTGTCATATTCACAGGCATTATGTGTAAAGTAAACAGATGCAATTCAACAAAGTTAGAAGCAATACAAGCTATACATCATACGCAACATGCAACCACATATAATAGTGCCAAGTTAGAGCAAGCACCTGTGATGGTGGAGTAGGGGAGATGCGCTCATCATCTACACAACTACGTTGACTGTCTAGCCTTGTGTTGTCTTGCAAATCTTGTTGGGAGGATGGCGGAGTAGAATTTGTAGAGACCCCCTGTTTGAGTTGCTCCGAATGACCACCATCATCCACTATAGGACTAATTTCCGCCAGCTGTAATGATTTTGCATTGTGAAGTCGAACCGATAAGAAAAAGTAATAAAATTCGCTCTTCAGAACTCATTCATGCATGATACACATGAACACTACTCAGATGAAAGGCAAACACATGATGCGAGGATGGAATATGTATGAAAAACAGGATGGTGTGACATATTCACACCTATGATGTGGTAACTAACCAGAAGGCATTGCAATAAATTCGAAGCACTGCAAGCTAGACACCATATGCAAGATGCAACCAATATCACTCTGCCAAGTTCAAATTGTATGGTGTTTCAACAAATTAGAAGCGGTACGCGCTAGAAATAATATGCAAGACACAACCAATATCACATTGGCGACTTAAAGGTTCCTTATCATAAGTGGCTGATGCGGGATATGCAAGAAAAGTAGTCTGATGTAAGAACATGGTGTGATCAGATATAGTATGTTCTAGAAATAGGAACACATGTCATATTCACATGCATATGTGTAAAGTAAGCAAATGCAATTGAACAAAGTTAGAAGCAATACAAGCTAGACATGATACGCAACATGCAACAACATATAATAGTGCCAAGTTAGAGCAAGAGCTTGTGATGGTGGAGTAGGGGAGATGTCCTCACCATCTACACAACCACATTGACTGTCTAGCCTTGCGTTGTCTTGCGGATCTTGTTGGGAGGATGGCGGAGTAGAATCTGTAGAGAACCTCTGTTTTAGTTGCTCGGAAGGACCACCATCATCCAATGCCTTACCAATTTCCTTCCGCTTTATTGATTTTGCATTGTGAGGTCAAACCGACAAGAAAAAGGAATATAATTCGCTCTTCAGAACTCATTCATGCAACTGATGAACACTACTCTGATGAAAGGCAAAGTCATGATACGAGGATGGAATATGTACGAAAAATTAGACGGCTTGACATTTTCACACCTATGATGTGGCAACTAAGCAGAAGGCACTTCAAAAAATTAGAAGCACTGCAAGCTAGACACCATATGGAAGGTGCAATCAATATCACTCTGCCAAGTTAAAATTGTCTCGACATAGGTGGCGTTCATCAAACTAGAAGAACTACATGCTACAAATCATATTCAAGACGCAAACCAATATCACACTGCTAACTTAAAGGTGTCCCATCATAAGTGACTGATGCAGGATACACAAGAAGAGTAGTTTAATGTAAAAACATGGTGTGATAGGCATATATAGTATGTACCCAAAACAGGAAAGCGTGGCATATTCACATGTATCATGTGTCAGCTAAGCAGATGTAGTTTACACTAATTAGGAGCAATACAAGATAGACACCATATGCAACATGCAACCAGATATCACACTGCCAAGTTAGAGCAAGCACCTTGGATGGTGGAGTAGGGGAGCAGAGACTTGGACCTTGTAATGTACTAGCAGTACAAGGAGAATCCGTACAGATGCTCCATTTATGTTGCTGCAGAGAACCACCATCATCGCCTTCCTTACTCTTTTCCTTCCTCTTTCTTGATTTTGCTTTGTCAAGTCAAACCCACAAGAAAAAGGAATAAAATTTGCTCTTCAGAACTCATTGATGCATGATACTGACGAACACTACTTTCATGTAAGGCAGCCACATGATAGGAGGACGGAATATGTATGAAAAACAGGATGGCGTGACATATTGACATGTATGATGTATAAAGTGTAAACTAAGCACAAGGTGTTTGAACTTGTTAGAAGCAATGCAAGCTAGAAACCATATGAAAGATGAAACCAATATCACTCTGCCAAATTAAAAGGGTGGCCTAACAAATGTATTTGACCAAATTATAAGCAATACATGGCAATAGGCTAGAAATAATATGCAATATGCAACGAATAAAGGTGTCTCATCGTAAGTGATTGATGCAGGATACAGAAGAGAGGTAGTTTCATGTAAGAACATGGTTAACACATAGATGTAGTGTGTACCAAAAATATGAAGGCATGTCATATTTATAGGTATAATGTGTAAACTAAGGAGATGCAATTTACCCTAATTAGAAGCATTACAAGCTAGACACCATATGCAACATGCAATCACATATCACACTGCAAAGTTAGAGCAAGCACCTGTGATGGTGGTGTAGGGGAAGTGCGGTCTTCAAGTACAGAGCTACGTCCAGTATCTTCATTTAGGCTTGCTGTTTCTGGAGAATCATGTGGAGAGGATGAAACTGCACTCTTTATAAGAGTAGCACATCTCATACTAACCCACGGGCGTGACTGTCTCATCATAAGCGATAGATGCAGGATACACAAGAACAGTAGTTTGATGTAAGAGCATGGTGTGATAGGCGTGTCTCATTATAAGTGGCACTTCAACAAATTAGAGGCAATACATGTTTGAAATGATATGCAAGATGCAACCAATATTACACTGTTACTTGAAGGTGTATCGTCAGAAGTGATTGATGAGGGATACACAAGAAAAGTATATTGATGTAAGAACATGGTTAATAGAAAGACGTAGTATGTACCAAAAATAGCAAGGCATGTCATATTCACAGGTATAATGTGTTAACTAAGCAGATGCAATTTACCCTAATTAAAAGCGTTACAAGGTAGAAACCATATGCAACATGCAACCACATATCACACTGCCAAGAGAGCAAGCACCTGCGATGGTGGTGTGGGGGAATTGTGGTCATCAACTATAGAGCTATGTTGACTATCTTCATTTAGCCTTGTTATTTCTTGAGAATCATGTGGGGAGGATGACACTTCACTCTTTAAATGAGTAGCGCGTCTCACAGTAACCCACTGGGGTGACTGTCTCATCATAAGTGATTGATGAGGGATACAAAAGAGCATTAGTTTGATGTACGAACATGGTTAATAGACATATGTAGTATGTATCAAAAACAGGAAGGCATGTCATTATCAAAGGTATAATGTGTAAAGTAAGCAGATTAATTTAACCAAATTGGAATCAATACAAGCTAGATACCATATGCAACATGCAACCACATTTGACAGCGTGAAGTTAAAGCAAGCACCTGGGATGGTTGTGTGTGAAAATTGAGATCATCAAATGCAGAGCTACGTTCACTGTCTCCATCTGCTGACACTGCACCCTTTAGAGCGCTGAAACGCTTAGTGCTTATCTTTGAATTACACTTGAGCGACTTCTGTGTTTTGTTTCTTGTATTCATCAACACTACGTCAGAGTATGAAATACCCATGCATAAAACAACAATAGTGTGAGTATGGGTGAAGTGTGTGCACAATTATTATAGTGTAAAGGTAGCAGATAGTAGGTCAGTGAGAAATAAATCACGGGAGACATATGATATCTCTACAACATGCATGGCACACGAAATTACTATAGGATTCGATGAAAATAATAGTCAACTGAAAACAAATAGGTCAGCCATTTTTTCTGCACCGTCTGATGTACAAAGAATGGGCAGATCGCCTTCATCTACCTCCATCCAGCCAGTGTTATGATCTTCCTCGAAACGCCAGCGACCACCGGCCGGGTCCCCTGCCTCTGCCCACCTCTTGACCTCACTGCACCGCCGTGCTTGGCACCCCCCCCCCGACCATCCCTTCAAGCCCCGCCGACCTCCAGATCAGGCGCAAGCAGCTCCTACGCCCCACACCCCTATGATAGACACCGATGCACCGCTTCCCCGGAGAACAGGCGGACTAGGTGCTCCGTGCGCCTAAGCGGGCGCTGCTTCTTTCAAATTGTGATTCGACTGGCCCTTAATTGAAATCCAGGCGGGCTACTAACCTCTAGCAAAGTAGAAACAGTAAATGGGAGGAAACCTTGTGCATTTAGTATCACAAAGAAGATGTAGTAAGAAGCGTTCAACTAGTTTCTTTCGTGGGATGACTATGGTGTGAGCAGAGACGTAAGATTTGCACGAATAAGGGAAGAGGAGTACCTCTTTCTGCTGGCAGTGTTGTGTCCTCCTATTTTTCCAACGATTTTCTTGTGGTTCGCTAGAAACGAGAAGTTATGGAGGACGGTGGAGCCTTGGATGAACCCATGGCCAAGTTGTTAAGTGTGGTGTGGTGGCCGTCTATCAGCAGCGGAGAACCAAATCCGAGGCGGCGAACGACGGTGTAGCGGGAACAGCTCCGGTGCGGTGGACAGTTGCATAGTGGAGCGGTAGCGGTGAGGCGCAGGACGGCGTGGTCGAAGTGGTTCTTGTACGGTGCACATCGGCGTGGGCATCTAATATGTCTCCAACGTATCTATAATTTTTGATTGTTCCATGCTATTATATTACCTAGTTTGGATGTTTATGGGCTTTATTTACACATTATTATCATTTTTGGGACTAACCTACTAACTGGAGGCCCAACTCGTATTGCTGTTTTTTTTTTGCCTATTTCAGTTATTCGAAGAAAAGGAATATCAAATGGAGTCCCAACGGAATGAAACCTTCGGAAGCATGATTTTTTGAACGAACGTGATCCAGAGAACTTGGAGTGCAAGTCAAGAAGCAGCCGAGGCGGCCACGAGAGTGTAGGGAGCGCCCCCTGTCTCGTCGGCCCCCGGGAGGCCACCAACGTACTTCTTCCTCCTATATAAGCCTACATACCCCGAAAACATCCAGGGAGCCACCAAAGAAATATTTTTGCCACCGTAACCTTCTGTATCCGCGAGATCCCATCTTGGAGCCGTCGCCGGCGTTCTGCCGGAGGGGGATTCCACCATGGAGGGCTCCTACATCCACACCATAGCCCTTCGGATGAGTTGTGAGTAGTTTACCACAGACCTTCGGGTCCATAGTTATTAGCTAGATGGCTTCTTCTCTCTTTTTGGATCTCTATACAATGTTCTCCCCCTCTTTGTGGAGATCTATTCGATGTAATTTCTTTTTGCGGTGTGTTTGTCGAGATCCGATGAATTGTGTGTTTATGATCGAGTTTATCTATGGATAATAATTGAATCTTCTCTGAATTCTTTTATATGATTGAGTTATATTTGCAAGTCTCTTCGAATTATCGGTTTGGTTTGGCCTACTAGATTGATCTTTCTTGCCATGGGAGAAGTGCTTAGCTTTGGGTTCAATCTTGCAGTGTTCTTACCCAGTGACAGAAAGGATAGCAAGACACATATTGTATTGTTGCCATCGTGGATAAAAAGATGGGGTTTATATCATATTGCTTGAGTTTATCCCTCTACATCACGTCGTCCTACTTAATGCGTTACTCTGTTCTTATGAACTTAATACTCTAGATGCATGCTGGATAGCGGTCGATGTGTGGAGTAATAGTAGTTGATGGAGGCAGGAGTCGGTCTACTAGTTGCGGATGTGATGCCTATATACATGATCATGCCTAGATAATCTCATGATTATTCGCTTTTCTATCAATTGCTCGACAGTAATTTGTTCGCCCACCGTAATACTTATGCTATCTTGAGAAAAGCCTCTAGTGAAACCTATGGCCCCCGGGTCTATCTCTTATCATATTTGCTTCCAATCTACTTTTATTTGCATCTTTACTTTCTGCATCTATATTATAAAATACCAAAAAATATATTTATCTTATCATATTATCTCTATTAGATCTCACTTTCGCAAGTGGCCTTGAAGGGATTGACAATCCCTTTATTGCGTTGGTTGCGAGTTCTTTGTTTGTTTGTGTAGGTGCGTGGGACTTGTGAGGAGCCTCCTACTGGATTGATACCTTGGTTCTCAAAAACTGAGGGAAATACTTACGCTACTATTGCTGCATCACCCTTTCCTTTTCATGGAAAACCAACGCAAGCTCAAGACGTAGCAAGAAGGATTTCTGGCGCCGTTGCCGGGGAGGTCTTCACTCAAGTCAAGACATACCAAGTACCCATCACAAACTCATCTCCCTCGCATTTACATTATTTTCCATTTGCCTCTCGTTTTCCTCTCCCCCACTTCACCCTTGCCGTTTTATTCGCCCTTCTTCTATTCGTCTTTTCATTTGCTTTGATGTCTTACTTGGCTCGTTTTCTTGTTTGGTTGGAATAGTTGCTTATTTATTGCTAAACAGAGAACCTAAGATCTATGGATCCTCATCCTCTTGCTAATCTTTTTAAGAGATCCAATTATGATGAACCAATTGCTAGTAAGTTTTGTGCACTGGATTATGTTTATGAAGTTTTGCTTGAAACTCGTGAATCTGAAAATTGTGATGAAGAAATTTATGAAGAGATTCACGATGGCTCCTTGAATAAAAAGCATGATTGCAATGATTTTACTATAAATTCTCTTCATGTCAATTGTGCTAATAATATGCAAAACCCTAAGCTTGGGGATGCTAGTTTTGCTATGTATACTACTTGTTGCAATGATCATGATTTGGGTAATTCTTCTTATAATCTTGAAAATTTATTTAAGCCCCATGATGAATATGAGATTGATAATAGTGTTTGCAATAATATTGAAAGTGGGTTTGTTAATCCCACTATTTTGGAAGAGTGTCAACTTTGCATGGATGTGGATCGCGTTGAGAATATGTTATGTGATAGCTATTTTGTTGAATTTGTTTATGATCCCAGATGTAATTATTATGAGAGAGGAAAATATGGTTGTAGAAAATTTCATGTTACTAAATTACCTCTCGTCATGTTGAGATTGCTATCATCTCTTTCTTCTTCCTTGCATATGCTAGTGTTTCCTTCCCTTGAAAATTTGTTTTCTTATAATATGCCTATGCATAGTAAGTATGTTAGACTTAGACTTGTTTGACATGTGTTTCATGATGCTGTCTTTATGCTTCAATTCTTGTCTATCATGTGAGCATCATTGAAATCTCAATGCCTAGCTAAAAAGGCTTTAAAGAAAAGCGCTTGTTGGGAGACAACCCAATATTTTTCCTTGCTGTTATTCAATAAATTTTGCTTCTAATTTCTGTTTAGTTGTGTTTTTATCTTTTAATTAGTGTTTGTGCCAAGTAGAACCTATAGGATAACCTATGATGATAGTTGATTTGATTCTGCTGAAAAACAGAAACTTTGCGCTCACGAGAAAAAAATAAATTAATCACAGAAATGTGCTTTTGCATTGATTCTTTTTTCTGCTGATCAATAAACAAATTTTTTAGGACTTTCTATTTTTGTAGGACTTTTAAGGTTCCATAAGTTTGCGTTAGTTACAGATTGCTACAGACTCTTCTGTGTTTGACAGATTCTGCCTTTCGTGTGTTGTTTGCTTATTTTGATGCATCTGTGGCTAGTATGTAAGGGTATGAACCAAAGAGAACTTTGAATACAGTAGGTTTAACACCAAAATAAATAAAGAATGAGTTAACTACAGTACCTTATGTGGTGGTTTTGTTTTCTTTCACTAATGGAGCTTATAAGATTTCCTGTTGAGTTTTGTGTTGTGAAGTTTTCAAGTTTTGGGTAAAGCTTTTATGGACTATGGAATAAAGGGTGGCAAAGAGCCTAAGATTGGGGATGCCCATGGAACCCCCGGGAAGGCATCCCCTCTTTTGTCTTCGTTCATTGGTAACTTTACTTGGAGCTATATTTTTATTCGCCACATGATATGTGTTTTTCTTGGAGCGTCGTGTATTATATTAGTCTTTGCTTTTTAGTTTACCACAATCATCCTTTCTGTACACACCTTTGGGGAGAAGCCTATTTGATTAGAATTTATTAGAATATGCTATGTGCTTCGCTTATATCTTTTGAGCTTGATAGTTTTTGCTCTAGTACTTCACTTATATCTTTTAGAGCATGGCGGTGGATTAATTTTGAAGAAATTGCTAGTCTCTCATGCTTCACTTATATTATTTTGAGAGTCTCTTAGAACATCATGGTATTTGTTTTGGTTACGAATTTGGTCCTAGAATGATGAGCATCCAAGTTGGGTATAATAAAAACTATCATAGAAAGTGAATTGGATGCTAGGATCAATTTGATGCTTGATAATTGTTTTGAGATATAAAGGTAGTAATGTTAGGGTCATGCTAGTGGATAATTATGAAATTGAGAAATACTTTTGTTGAAGTTGGCAAGTCCCGTAGCATGCACGTATGGTAAATGTTGTGTGACAAATTTGTTGCATGAGGTGCTCTTTTGAGTGTCTTCCTTATGAGTGGCAGTCGGGGACGAGCGATGGATTTTTCCTACCTATCTATCCCTCTTGGGGCATGCGTAGTAGTACTTTGCTTCAAGGGCTAAGTAGACTTTTGCAATAAGTATATGAGTTCTTTATGACTAATGTGAGTCCATGGATATACGCACACTCATCCTTCCACTTTGCTAGCTTCTATTTTACCGCGCAACTTTCGCCGGTAGCATAAATGCATTATTTACCGTCCTCAAAAAAGCCACCATACCTACCTATATGGCATTTCCATAGCCATTCCGAGATATATTGCCATGCAACTTTCCATCGTTCCTTTTATTATGACACGTTTCATCATTGTCATATTGCTCTTTGCATGATCATGTAGTTGACATCGTATTTGTGGCAATGCCACCTTCATAATTTTCATACATGTCATGCTAGATTCATTGCATATCCCGGTACAACGCCAGAGGCATTCATATAGAGTCATATTTTGTTCTAGCTTTCAGTTGTAATTCCTGAGTTGTCAATCCATAAAAGTGTGATGATCTTCATTATTAGAGCATTGTCCCAGTGAGGAAAGGATGATGAAGACTATCCCCCACAAGTCAGGTGTCAGGACCCCGACTCAATGCCACATCGATCTAGCATGTAACACCTCATATCACTTTGTGGCCTCACGCACGGTATTCCCACGTGTGTCGCATTACCTTTGCCCGGGACCATTTGCGCCTTTTGGCACACGTATATGATAGTGTTGCTAGTATCCATATGGTAAGGAGTCTGGGCTGACATGACTAGTCGTAAACCCAAAGTGGCACAGACTTACAGGGACATGCATCCATGACCCAGCATCGAACGTGTCGGTCATCAACAAGTGAATCCGGGCTGTAGCACTGGGCTAGCAGGACTCCGGTAAACCGGGCTGTAGCAGGCTAACAGGACTCCGGTATCCATCGCGTGACATTTCCCCGAAGGGACAGACACAGGAACGAAGAAGGACACATGCCGGCCAGCCTAAGTGTTCCGGAGCAGTAGCAAGCTACCAAGGCTCAGTGGAAACACTAGGAGACATTTCCCGGTAAGAGAGGCTACTAAGAATAAACAACTAGATAGTCAGATCCCACACATACCAAGCATTTCAATCATACACACAATATGCTCGATATGTGCAAATACAACAAGGCATCACAACATGACTCTACGACACAAGTACTTTATTTAAAGGATCAGAGCCATACATATCATACACACAAGTACGGGTCACACAACCCACATTCAAGTCATACAAGCATACAAGCCAACAGCGGAAGTAACTTGTCTGAGTACAGACAACTAGTAAAATAAAAGAGGCTTGGGAAACCTGGCTATACTACATCGTCCTTCACAAGCTCAGGATCACCACCTGGGCCTTAGTCTAATCATCGATGTCAACGTCTACGAAGAACCCATCAGAAGGGGTTGCAGCGTCTTCTGAAAAATGTAATTAAAGCAACATGAGTACAAATGTACTCAGCAAGACTTACATCAGATCCTACATACATACACATTATCAAGAAGGGTTGGTGGGGTTATTGCAGCAAGCCAGCTTTGACTCTTGGCTAAGCTATCCTACGAGACACCAACTTGAAATGGTTTTGTGCACACGAGTCCACTACACACCAACTCAATACACTACCGAGGATCCACCTCCGTCCTCCTACGGAAGAGCCATCCTCGGCACTCACGCTTATCTTGAGGATTTTAGTAGTATCCATTTACTTGTCTATGAACTGTATAGGCAACCAAGTAGTCCTTTACCGCGGACGCGGCTATTCGAATAGATGATGTTAACCCTACAGGGGTGTACTTCTTCATACATGTTTCCACCACTTAGCGTCCGCACACGACATGTGCTCGGCAGACTTCAAGCGAAAGCCGACGTGGGTGTAGACCACGACCTACCTAAACACCTAAGTCTCTAGTCCAGGTTTATCGCCTATTCAGGTTCCATCCGCAGGGAGTCCGGCCGAGGTTTCCACATACGGCCCCGAACGATGTGTACAGGGTTCTGAGACACCTAACGGGTTCCCGGCATACCCGGCCACGTACCTGCCGCATCACAGCCCACCCTGCGGGTCAGCGCTGCCCACGGCCTCCAGAAACTACTTGCAACTCCTGGACAGAGGACTAGGGTGAATAAGAAGTCGAGAGGGGTCATATTTCAGGGCCCAATGCATGGTAGTAGTTGAATCTTAAATCACACATACAGATCTCAGTGCTTAAGGTCAGCTTCAATGAAACAACCCACCATGTACTCCCACATGGCCTCTCATCGATACCTTTACCAAATCGTGTTCAACACATCACTCTCATTACCGGCATGATCATTTCACTCTAGCCCATCACCCAGATGAACCAGACCTGACACGACTCTAAGCATAGCAGGCATAGCAAGGTAGGAACAACACATACATATGGCTCAATCAACTCCTACACATGCTAGTGGGTTTCATCTAGTTACTGTGGCAATGACAGGTCATGCAGAGGAAATGGGTTCAACTACCGTAGCACACAGCAGTTTGGAACGCGTTGTCTTAATGCAGTAAAAGAGAGCAGAAGCGAGAACATGGCATTGTATCAATATGATCAAATGGTTGGTTGCTTGCCTGATGGGTCGATGCACTGATATTGTTCTTCGTTAGGGTAATCGTGGTACTCCTCGGAGGCAGAACCTGTCGCAAAGAGCACCGATACACAAACATCACCAAACAATATGCAACAATATGATGCATGCATGAGACATGGCAAAATGAGTGTATTGGGCTAATGCAACTAAGACCAGATGGGTTTGAACCATTTTGAATCAAAGATTCAAGTTTCAAACTCATAAATGGCCCTTTTAAGTGCTTTATCTTGTTCTTCACTAAACATTAGGTTAGCTTGTTTAAACATGCATGAAACCAGTACAGATGGATAGATTGGATTTTTTCTGATCATTTTTCATATATAAAACTTTGCACTTGGAGTTATAGATTAATTTCTATGATTTTTTGAAGTTTGTGGTATTTACTGGAATTTCCTGTGTAATAATAATTCCAGTAAATAAATTACTGCGTCAGCATTAAATCAGGATGACATCAGCGGTCAACAGAATAGTCCAGGTCAACCCTGACTAGTGGGTCCCGTGTGTCAGTGTAATTAGTTTAGCTAAATATTAATTAAAACTAATCCTGATTAGTTAACAGGGCTGGGCCCCACCTGTCATTGACCCAGGGGGGTCAAACTGGGCCCACCCGTGGTCAAACGAGGGGTCAGCGGGGTCAACTCACCGGCGTTTAGCCGCCGGCGAGGCCGAACGCGGCGGCGAGAGTGGTTTTGTGCATTCCGGCGACCAAAAGAGCCGCGGAGGGCATCTACGTGTAGCTGGGAGCAAGCCGCAGCTCTTGGTGGCGGTGGTTGGACTCGGGGTGGCCGGAAACGGCGCCGGCGACGACTTTGGCGGTCGCCAGAGTTCGGGTGATGATGAACCCGAGGCTACGGAGCACGGCGAGGCTCGTGGTGAGGTGCTACAGGTTTCTACGAGTGCGGTGAGTGCGTTGGACATGGTGGTGTGGCCAGTGGGTAGCCGGAGTCACGTCGGCGACGAGCTCCATGGCGGCGCGTGCGGGTGAGCTACGTGCAGTCGCTACGGGGGTCGAGAGCGAGAAAGGAAAGGGGGAAGAGGTAGCTGGGCTCACTGTGATCTCGAGAAACCAGACGGTGTGGTCGGGGACGAGCTGGTGCGATGGTGACGACAAAGAGGATCTCCGGCGATGGCGGAGTTGGGCGAGGTTGGTGTAGAGGCCTCGGGGCTAGAGAGTGCTCGGGGCTCGGCTAGGTCGACGAAGAGGAGGGCGGCGGAGCTCCTGGACACGACGGCACGGCGCAAGGACGACAGAGAGCGTGACTACGACGACGGTGCGGCTGCGGTGGCGTCGGCCATGGTGTGGGAGAGCGAGGGAGAGAGGCAGGGGGAATGGATGTGTCCACGGGGTTCGGAGCGCGACGTGGAGCTCATACCGGTCGGCAGAGAGGCGAGGGGAGGAAGCAGGGCGGCGGGCGGCTGCGTGGCGTGCGCTGGTGCCGCCGTCGAGCACCTGCCTTCCTGCCTGGTGAAGGCAAGCAGCTCGCTGGAGCGGCTGCTGGGCTGGGCCGGCTAGGTGGGCTGGCTAGTTGGGCTGCCAGGTTAGTTCCCTCTCTCTCTCTTTTATTTCTCTTTTTTATTTATTCTGTAACTTTGTAGACTTTCTAAAAATACCTAAACAACTCCAAAATTCACCAAACTGCTCATGGCCACTAACTGGAATATATCCAGCATGGAACATTTTAGTTTGGGATTATTTGAGCATTTAAAATAATTTATATAATTTAAATGCCCAAACTCAAATACTTATGATTTAATTCAAAGACCTTAGGATGACCTAGAAAATTGTGCACCACTTTTGGCAGAGGTTCTGAACCAAGGCAAAAATGATGGACATTTTAGAAGGCCATTTCAGGTTCATTGAAAATATTTTTAGTAAACCCTAGTTGGTTTCAGAGGGGGTTGGGGGTTCTGTCATCCCATTTCAAGTTTCTGTTGAGAAAAATAGACATGATGCAACACTCTAATGCATGAACTAGCTAGGGTGTGACAACTCACCCCCACTCAAAAGAATCTCGTCCCGAGATTTAGGTTCCTCCGGAAAGAAGGCGGGGTACTCAAGTCGAAGACGATCCTCCCTTTCCCAAGTTGCTTCCTTTTCAGAATGGTGCGACCATTGAACCTTGAGAAACTTGATATTATGACGTCGAGTGGTACGCTCGGCTTGATCGAGGATACGAACGGGGTACTCTCGATACCTGAGGTTATCTTGAAGATCAAGCGTTTCGTGGTCCACTCCACGGATAGGATCCGAGAAGCAATGCCTGAGTTGGGAAACGTGGAAGACATCATGGACTCTGGAGAGATGCGGAGGTAGTTCCAATTGGTAGGCAACTTCTCCTCGTTTAGCGAGAATGCGAAAGGGTCCAATGTAGCGAGGAGCCAATTTGCCTTTGATACCGAAATGATGGGTTCCCTTCAGAGGAGTAACCCGAAGGTAAGCCTTCTCGCCAACCTCAAAAGTCATAGCCTTATGTTTTCGGTCATATTGACTCTTTTGACGAGATTGGGCTGTTTTCAACTTTTCACGAACAATGCGAACTTGCTCTTCTGCTTCCTGGATCATATCCGGGCCAAAGAATTGTCTTTCCCCGGTTTCTGACCAGTTAAGGGGTGTTCGACACCTTCGTCCATAGAGAACTTCAAAAGGGGCTTTACCCAAGCTAGATTGATAGCTGTTGTTATAAGCAAATTCAGCAAATGGAAGGCATTTCTCCCAATCCATTCCGAATGAGATAACAGAAGCTCGAAGCATGTCTTCTAGAATCTGGTTGACACGTTCTACTTGACCACTTGATTGAGGGTGAAAAGCAGTGCTAAAGGAAAGGCGGGTTCCCATAGCATTTTGGAAACTTTCCCAAAATCGAGAGGTGAAGAGACTTCCTCGATCTGAGTTAATTTCCAGTGGAACACCATGGAGGGATACTATTCGGGGGATATACAAGTCTGCTAGCTGACTAGCGGTTATACTCTCGCGAACAGGCAAGAAATGGGCTACTTTGGAAAGACGATCGACAACGACGAAGATAGCGTTATTCCCTCTCTTGGTCCTGGGAAAACCGGTGATGAAATCCATACCAATTTTATCGCATTTCCATTCAGGAATAGCTAAGGGTTGAAGGGTGCCAGCAGGCCGTTGATGCTCTGCTTTTACACGACGACAGACATCGCCACTAGCAACAAACTGAGCAATGTCTCTCTTCATCCTAGTCCACCAGAACCTCTTGCGTAGGTCCTGATACATCTTGGTACTACCGGGATGAATGGTGAGAGGAGATTCATGAGCCTCCTTAAGGATCAACTTCCATAGATGCTGGTTCTTGGGAACCACTAAACGGTTCTCAAAGTACACAACACCATGATTATTTGTGGAGAAACATCTAGCACCTCCGCTAGTAATGTTCTCCTTGATCCTGGATATCCCTTTATCTCGCTTTTGGGCAGCGATGATTTGACCCGTAAGAGTAGGTTTCGCCACCAAGGTGGAAAGAAATCCTTGAGGAACGATGTGAAGATTAAGCTTCCGAAATTCCTCATGGAGAAGCGGTTGACTTTGTTGTAACATCAGATTGTTACAATAAGATTTACGACTTAGTGCATCAGCCATGACATTGGCTTTTCATGGGGTGTAAGATATCCCTAAGTCGAAATCTGTGATCAACTCGACCCAACGTCTTTGCCTGAGATTCAAATCCGGTTGGGTGAATATGTACTTTAGACTTTGGTGATCGGTGAAGATTTCGCAATGATTACCGAGGAGGTAATGTCGCCAGGTTTTAAGTGCATAGACTACAGCTGCAAGCTCTAGATCATGAGTAGGATAATTCTCCTCATGTGGGTGCAATTGCCGTGAAGCATAAGCAATTACGTGACGATCTTGCATAAGAATGCAACCTAGTCCTTGTCGCGAGGCGTCACACTAGATAACAAAGTCCTTCGAGAAATCCGGTGGTACCAATACGGGAGCAGATGTCAGGCGTCTTTTCAGTTCCTGAAAGCTGTGCTCACATTGTGGAGTCCACTCGAACTTTTTATCTTTCTTGAGGAGTTCAGTTAGAGGTTTAGCAACCCTGGAGAAGTTCTCGACAAAGCGGCGACAATAGCTCGCTAAGCCAAGGAAACTCCGAACTTGCTTGACCGATTCAGGTGGAGTCCAATTAAGGACGGCTTGAACTCGCTCGGGATTGACAGCAATACCCTTACCAGAAATTACATGTCCTAGATAGGTCACTTCTGGCAACCAAAATTCGCATTTAGAAAATTTGGCATAAAGGAGATGCTCTCGAAGTTTCATCAACACTAGCCTTAGATGCTCGGCATGTTCTTCCTCGTTCTTGGAGTAGATGAGTATATCATCGAGGTAGACCACGACGAACTTATCCAAATACTCCATGAAGATTGAGTTCATTAAGCGAGAGAAGGTGGCTGGAGTGTTGGTTAAACCGAAAGACATGACGGTGTACTCGTATTGGCCATAACGAGTAACAAAGGCCGTTTTAGGAATGTCCCCGTTCCTTATTTTGATTTGATGGTAGCCCAACCTCAATTTTTGGAGAAGACTGAGGATCCAGCGAGCTGATCGTACAGATCGTTGATCCTGGGGAGCGGATACTTGTTCTTGATTGTGACCAGGTTGACTGGTCGATAATCTACAACCATCCGATCCGTACCATCCTTCTTCTTAATGAAGAGGACGGGACAAGCCCATGGAGACGAACTAGGACAGATGAAACCCTTTTTCAAGGACTCATCGAGTTGTTTCTTAAGCTCGGCTAGTTCTAGTGGTTCCATTTTATAGGGTCTTCTAGAAATCGGGACAGTTCCTGGAATGAGATCTATTACGAACTCGACATCTCTGTCAGGTGGAACACCTGGCAATTCCTCTGGAAAGACATCCGGAAAGTCACGGACTACCGGAACGTCTTCGAGGTTTGGCAAAGGACTAGCGTTAAGAGAATATAGCTGTCGCTTGGCTACTCGGGTCAAGACATTGACTATCTTTCCCGAAGGATGAGTGAGTTGAACAGTCCTAGAAAAGCAATCAATCTTAGCATGATGGGCTGACATCTAGTCCATACCCAAGATGATATTAATATCTGAAGATTTGAGAGCTATCAAAGATGCGAGAAAAACAAGTCTGTCGACTTGAATTTCATTTCCATGGCTTACTCTAGAGGTTTGCCATCTAGAACCAGGAGTGGAAATTTCCATCGTGGACGGCATGTCGCAGAATGCGGTGTTATGCAGACGAGCATAGTTTTCGGATATGAATGAATGAGATGCTCCAGTATCGAAAAGAACAGATGTCGGGTGGCAATTAACAAGGAGCATACCGAGAACGAAGTTGGGATCCTCTTGAGCTTCTTCAGCAGAGATACAATTGACATGGCCACGTGCAGCGGTGGCCGGCTTGGCGTAGAACGCTTTCCCTGTCGGCTTGCCACGGCCAACAGCTTTTCCAGACTGGTTGGGGTTGGTCTAGGGACACTCGCGCAGATAGTGACCCGATTCCCCACACTTGAAGCATGTCACGGAGCTGGTGCGTGGAGGAGCATTATTGGTTGGCCCACCATAGGGCTTGGTTGGTGCAAACTGCTGAGCGGGACGAGGCGCCTGATAGGATGGCCTCGGTGTGAACCTGGGTGGCAGGGCAGTGTTAGGCAGCCACACCCGGCGCTTCTGAGGACCAGCACCGGACGAGGAACCCATGTCACGGCCATGCTTGCATGTTGCCTCATAATCAGTCTGACCAGACTCAGCACTGATGGCTTTGTTAACAAGCTTCTGGAAAGATGTGCACTCATGCAGTCGGAGGACACGGCGAAGCTCAGGGCTAAGTTCCTTGCGGAACCTTGCTTGCTTCTTGGCATCAGTGGAAACTTCCTCAGTTGCATACCGTGCTAGGTTACCAAACTCCCTACTGTATGCATCCACAGAGAGTCGACCTTGAGTGAAACTGCAGAACTCCTCACGTTTACGGTCCATGAGACCCTCCGGAATGTGGTGTTCACGGAAAGCCTCGCTGAATTCAGCCCAAGTAGTGACCTGGCCCACTGGGCGCATGGCTCCATAGTTCTCCCACCAGAGACTGGCGGGGCCTTCAAGATGATATGCAGCAAATGTGACCTTGTCAGCCTCAGCTACGAGTGTAGAGCGTAGCTTGTGGGTAATACTGCGAAGCCAGTCATCAGCGTCGAGGGGCTCGACAGAGTGGTGGAAGGTGGGTGGATGTAACTTGATGAAGTCACTGAGTGACACCAAGTTATTCCTCTGATGATGTGTTGTGTTTTGCTCGATGCGCTCCAACAAACGTTTGGTCTCCCGCTTGTTTCTCTCGGCCTCCAGCATAACCTCGTCCAGAGAAGGAGGGTGAGGCAGGTTTGTTTCCCTAACTCTACTGCCTTCGGCCTGCTCTGGGGGAGCAGGGTTGGTGCGGGTGTTAACTATCCTAGGAAAACAAGACAATGGTTTAGTCCAGGATGACAAGATTCTGACATAGAAATGTAGAATGTAATGGATAAGTTGGAATGTAAGATGATCATCCGTATGACATGGTAGATATAGAAACTGGTTATTTTATTCCATCGTCATACACACCATACAAGGTTTAGTACAAAACCAAACAAAGTACTACTACGGTGAAAGGAAGATTACATCTCATCGGAGGCATTCCAAGCTCCTATACATTATTTTTCTACACCTCCGGAAGGTGGTACAAGCTAAGTCATATCCCATGAGTCACGCAGGACGGTGGACGATACAACTAATATGATTCTATTGATACTACTACTAACTCAGACAGCTGTAGTAGTCTTCATAGAAGTCACCTCCATAGCCTGGGAGCTCAATGTGATCATCTGGAAACAGACAGTCCCGTGGAACTTGTGGACCATAGGGGCTAGGATGAGGTCTTGGACCAACAAATGGTGGCCTACGGGGACCACGAGGTGGGGTGATGCCTCCTACATCACACCAATCCATCATGTCTGGCAGAGCAGACCTCACAGGATAGAGATCTCGCATATCCATATATCCAGCTTGCACAGCCAGTGCAAACCGAGTCAAAGTGGCCCAATGATCAGCACGGGTATTGAAAAGCTCTAGTCTCAAGGCCTGATTTTCACGGTCCTTGTCTTCAAGCAACTATGCAGTGGTGCAGGTCAGTGAATCCTCCTGATTGGAGTCAGCATAGATAGCCTGGAGGTACCCTTGTGCTCCCGGGAGTGAAGCTGGCATATATCGGAAGTCGGAGTTCCGAAACAAGCCAGTCCTGACTCGCATGATGGTCATCATAGAGTAGGCAGCATCCTGCACAGCCATCTCAATAGTAACCCCGAGTCCATAGGAACAGTGAAGGGGCTAGGTAGATCCAGGATAAGATGGAAATATCCTGACAGTGCAAAAATATTGACTTTGGTTAAAGTCTCGGAATTGCTCTTCGACCGTGTACTCAGGATACCAACGGTATCCAGCCTCAGTCATTACCCTGACCAACATGGCAGTATGGCCGGGTACATCTAGGCATCGAGTCAAACGAACCACTTGATTCTGAGGACGGGAAGCCATCTGGAACATGATATAACACAAGACATTAGAATTTCTAGCAGAAATTGGACAGCATAACGGCTGTAAATGCTCAAAAAGGATTTTGAGGCATTTTGCAAAGAATTGCATAGACACTCAACAACATCATATCAAGGTTCTGGGTCCATCTTAACAACATAATGGGGTAGTAGAACTGAACTAGGCTTGTATCCATCAAACCTATAAGGTACTACTGATTAGTAACACGTGAACCTGATAGAGAGAAGAGATCCTAATTCCTTAACCCCCGGTGGAAGAATAGACTGACTCAGATCAGAATGTCATGAGATAAAGGAGTAAAAAGAGCCTTACGTTCCATCCCACAATCAATTCCCCTACATATAACTAAAGCATTTCTAGACTCAACATCGACCAGTTTGGCTTGGAGAACCTACAGGCAGTCCGGCTCTGATGCCAACGCTGTCAGGACCCCGACTCGATGCCACATCGATCTAGCATGTAACACCTCATATCACTTTGCGGCCTCATGCACGGTATTCCCACGGGTGTCGCCTTACCTTTGCCCGGGACCGTTTGCGCCTTTTGGCACACGTATATGATAGTGTCGCTAGTATCCATATGGTAAGGAGCCCGGGCTGACATGACTAGTCGTAAACCCAAAGTGGCACAAACTTATAGGGACAGGCATCCATGACCCAGCATCGAACGTGTCGGTCATCAGCAAGTGAATCCGGGCTATAGCACTGGGCTAGCAGGACTCCGGTAAACCGGGCTGTAGCGGGCTAACAGGACTCCGGTATCCATCGCTTGACATTTCCCCGAAGGGACAGACACAGGAACGAAGAAGGACACATGCCGGCCAGCCTAAATGTTCCGGAGCAGTAGCAAGCTACCAAGGCTCAGTGGAAACACTAGGAGACATTTGCCGGTAAGAGAGGCTACTAAGAATAAACAACTAGATAGTCAGATCCCACACATACCAAGCATTTCAATCATACACACAATATGCTCGATATGTGCAAATACAACAAGGCATCACAACATGACTCTACGACACAAGTACTTTATTTAAAGGCTCAGAGCCATACATATCATACACACAAGTACAGGTCACACGACCCACATTCAAGTCATACAAGCATACAAGCCAACAGCGGAAGTAACTTGTCTGAGTACAGACAACTAGTAAAATAAAAGAGGCTTGGGAAGCCTGGCTATACTACATGGTCCTTCACAAGCTCAGGATCACCACCTGGGCCTCAGTCTACTCATCGATGTCAACGTCTACGAAGAACCCATCAGAAGGGGTTGCAGCGTCTTCTGAAAAATGTAATTAAAGCAACATGAGTACAAAGGTACTCAGCAAGACTTACATCAGATCCTACATACATGCACATTATCAAGAAGGGTTGGTGGGGTTATTGCAGCAAGCCAGCTTTGACTCTTGGCTAAGCTATCCTACGAGACACCAACTTGAAATGGTTTTGCGCACACGAGTCCACCACACACCAACTCAATACACTACCGAGGATCCACCTCCGTCATCCTACGGAAGAGCCATCCTCGGCACTCACACTTATCTTGAGGATTTTAGTAGTATCCATTTACTTGTCTATGAACTGTATAGGCAACCAAGTAGTCCTTTACCGCGGACGCGGCTATTCGAATAGATGATGTTAACCCTGCAGGGGTGTACTTCTTCATACATGTTTCCACCACTTAGCGTCTGCACACGACATGTGCTCGGCAGACTTCAAGCGAAAGCCGACGTGGGTGTAGACCACGACCTACCTAAACACCTAAGTCTCTAGTCCAGGTTTATCGCCTATTCAGGTTCCATCCGCAGGGAGTCCGGCCGAGGTTTCCACATACGGCCCCGAACGATGTGTACAGGGTTCCGAGACACCTAACGGGTGCCCGGTACCCGGCCACGTACCTACCGCATCACAGCCCACCCCGCGGGTCAGCGCTGTCCACGGCCTCCAGTAAGCTACAAACACCAGAAACTACTTGCAACTCCTGGACAGAGGACTAGGGTGAATAAGAAGTCGAGCGGGGTCATATTTCAGGGCCCAATGCATGGTAGTAGCTGAATCTTAAATCACACATACAGATCTCAGTGCTTAAGGTCGGCTTCAATGAAACAACCCACCATGTACTCCTACATGGCCTCTCATCGATACCTTTACCAAATCGTGTTCAACACATCACTCTCATTACCGGCATGATCATTTCACTCTAGCCCATCACCCAGATGAACCAGACCTGACACGACTCTAAGCATAGCAGGCATAGCAAGGTAGGAACAACACATACATATGGCTCAATCAACTCCTACACATGCTAGTGGGTTTCATCTAGTTACTGTGGCAATGACAGGTCATGCAGAGGAAATGGGTTCAACTACCGTAGCACACAGCAGTTTGAAACGCGTTGTCTTAATGCAGTAAAAGAGAGCAGAAGCGAGAACATGGGATTGTATCGATATGATCAAATGGTTGGTTGCTTGCCTGATGGGTCGATGCACTGATATTGTTCTTCGTTAGGGTAATCGTGGTACTCCTCGGAGGCAGAACCTGCCGCAAAGAGCACCGATACACAAACATCACCAAACAATATGCAACAATATGATGCATGCATGAGACATGGCAAAATGAGTGTATTGGGCTAATGCAACTAAGACCAGATGGGTTTGAACCATTTTGAAGCAAAGATTCAAGTTTCAAACTCATAAATGGCCCTTTTAAGTGCTTTATCTTGTTCTGCACAAAAAATCAGGTTAGCTTGTTTAAACATGCATGAAACCAGTACAGATGGATAGATTGGATTTTTCTGATCATTTTTCATATATAAAACTTTGCATTTGGAGTTACAGATTAATTTCTATGATTTTTTGAAGTTTGTGGTATTTACTGGAATTTCCTGTGTAATAATAATTCCAGTAAATAAATTACTGCGTCAGCATTACGTCAGGATGACATCAGTGGTCAACGGAACAGTCCAGGTCAACCTTGACTAGTGGGTCCCGTGTGTCAGTGTAATTAGTTTAGCTAAATATTAATTAAAACTAATCCTAATTAGTTAACAGGGTTGGGCCCCACCTGTCATTGACCCAGGGGGGTCAAACTGGGCCCACCCATGGTCAAACGAGGGGTCAGCAGGGTCAACTCACCGGCGTTTAGCCGCCAGCGAGGCCGAACGCGGCGGCGAGAGTGGTTTTGTGCATTCCGGCGACCAAAAGAGCCGCGGAGGGCATCTACGTGTAGCTGGGAGCAAGCCGCAGCTCTTGGTGGCGGTGGTTGGACTCGGGGTGGCTGGAAACGGCGCCGGCGACGACTTTGGCGGTCGCCGGATTTCGGGTGATGATGAACCCGAGGCTACGGAGCACGACGAGGCTCGTGGTGAGGTGCTACGGGTTTCTACGAGTGCGGTGAGTGCGTTGGACATGGTGGTGTGGCTAGTGGGTCGCCGGAGTCACGTCGGCGACGAGCTCCGCGGCGGCGCGTGCGGGTGAGCTACGTGCAGTCGCTACGGGGCTCGAGAGCGAGAAAGGAAAGGGGGAAGAGGTAGCTGGGCTCACGGCGATCTCGAGGAACTAGACGGTGCGGTCGGGGATGAGCTGGTGCGGTGGTGACGGCGAAGGGGATCTCCGGCGTTGGCGGAGTCGGGCGAGGTTGGTGCAGAGGCCTCGGGGCAAGCGAGCGCTCGGGGCTCGGCTAGCTCGACGAAGAGGAGGGCGGTGGGGCTCCTGGACACGACGGCACGGCGCAAGGACGATGGAGAGCACGACTACGACGACGGTGTGGCTGCAGTGGCGTCGGCCATGGCGTGGGAGAGCGAGGGAGAGAGGCAGGAGGAGAATGGATGTGTCCACGGGGTTCGGGGCGCGACGTGGAGCTCATACCGGTCAGCAGAGGGGCGAGGGGAGGAAGCAGGGCGGCGGGCAGCTGCGTGGCGCGCGCTGGTGCCGCCATCGAGCACCTGCCTGCCTGCCTGGCGAAGGCAAGCAGCTCGCTGGAGCGGCTGCTGGGCTGGGCCGGCTAGGTGGGCTGGCTAGTTGGGCTGCCAGGTTAGTTCCCTCTCTCTCTCTTTTATTTCTCTTTTTTTTATTCTGTAACTTTGTGGACTTTCTAAAAATACCTAAACAACTCCAAAATTCACCAAACTGCTCATGGCCACTAACTGGTATATATCCAGCATGGAACATTTTAGTTTGGGATTACTTGAGCATTTAAAATAATTTATATAATTTAAATGTCCAAACTCAAATACTTATGATTTAATTCAAAGACCTTAGGATGACATAGAAAATTGTGCACCACTTTTGGCAGAGGTTCTGAACCAAGGCAAAAATGATGGACATTTTAGAAGGGCATTTCAGGTTCATTGAAAATATTTTTAGTAAACCCTAGTTGGTTTCAGAGGGGGCTGGGGGTTCTGTCATCCCCATTTCAAGTTTCTGTTGAGAAAAATAGACATGATGCAACACTCTAATGCATGAACTAGCTAGGGTGTGACATCAGGATGGGACTTCGGACTTTATAAAATAAAATAGGCCAAAGAAGCCCACAAAAAAAGAAAAGAAAAGAAAAGAAAAAAAATAAGAAAAAGAAAAAAGAAAAAAAAGGAATGAGAGAAAAAGAGAGAAGGGACAATTGCTAATATCTCTTTTTCCACACTTGTGCTTCAAAAATAGCACCATGATCTTCATGATAGAGAGTCTCATATGTTGTCACTTTAATATACTAGTGGGAATTTTTCATTATAGAACTTGGCTTGTATATTCCAATGACGGGCTTCCTCAAAATGTCCTAGGTCTTCGTGAGCAAGCAAGTTGGATGCACACCCACTTAGTTTCTTTTGTTGAGCTTTCATATATTTATAGCTCTAGTGCATCCGTTGCATGGCAATCCCTGCTCACTCACATTGATATCTATTGATGGGCATCTCCATAGCCCGTTGATACGCCTAGTTGATGTGAGACTATCTTCTCCCACTTTTTGTCCTCACAACCACCACAATAGACCACAATAGTGCTATGTCCATGGCTTGCGCTCATGTATTGCATAAGAGTTGAAAAAGCTGAAGCGCATTAAAAAGTATGAACCAATTGCTCAGCTCGTCATCGGGGTTGTGCATGATGGGAGTATTTTGTGTAATGAAAATGAAGCTTGGCCTAACTATATGATTTTGTAGGGATAAGCTTTCTTTGGCTATGTTATTTTGATAGGACATGATTATTTGTTAGTATGCTTTGAAGCATTATTATTTTTATGTTCTATAAGCTTTTATCTTGAATCATTTGGATCTGAACATTCATGCCACAATAAAGAAAATTACATTGAGAATTATGCTAGGGCATTCCACATCAAAAATTCTGTTTTTATCATTTACCTACTCGAGGACGAGCAGGAATTAAGCTTGGGGATGCTTGATATGTCTCCAACGTATCTAAATTTTTTGATTGTTCCATGCTATTATATTACCTGTTTGGGATGTTTATGGGCTTTATTTTACACATTATTATCATTTTTGGGACTAACCTACTAACCGGAGGCCCAGCCCGCATTGCTGTTTTTTTGCCTATTTCAGTATTTTGAAGAAAAGGTATATCAAACGGAGTCCAAACAGAATGAAACCTTCGGAAGCGTGATTTTTGGACCAAACGTGGTCCAGAGGACTTGGAGTGCAAGTCAAGAAGCAGCCAAGGCGGCCACGTGAGGGTAGCCCCCCCTATAGGGCGCGCCCCCTGTCTCGTGGGCCCCTCGGTCGGCCACCGACGTACTTCTTCCTCCTATATAAGCCTGCATACCCCGAAAACATCTAGGGAGCCACCAAAGAAATATTTCCGCCACCATAACCTTCTGTATCCGCGAGATCCCATCTTGGAACTATCGCCGGTGTTCTGTCGGAGGGGGATTCGACCACGGAGGGCTTCTACATCAACACCATAGCCCTTCCGATGAGTTGTGAGTAGTTTACCATAGACCTTCGGGTCCATAGTTATTAGCTAGATGGCTTCTTCTCTCGTTTTGGATCTCAATACAATGTTCTCCCCCTCTCTTGTGGAGATCTATTCGATGTAATCTATTTTTGCGGTGTGTTTGTCGAGATCCGATGAATTGTGGGTTTATGATCAAGTTTATCTATGGATAATAATTGAATCTTCTCTGAATTCTTTTATATGATTGAGTTATCTTTGCATGTCTCTTCGAATTATCGGTTTGGTTTGGCCTACTAGATTGGTTTTTCTTGCCATGGGAGAAGTGCTTAGCTTTGGGTTCAATCTTGCGGTGTTCTTACCCAGTGACAGAAAGAGTTGCAAGACACGTATTGTATTGTTGCCAGTGAGGATAAAAAGATGGGGTTTATATCATATTGCTTGAGTTTATCCTTCTACATCATGTCATCCTGCTTAATGCATTTCTCTGTTCTTATGAACTTAATACTCTAGATGCATGCTGGATAGCGGTCGATGTGTGGAGTAATAGTAGTAGATGGAGGCAGGAGTCTGTCTACTTGTTGCGGACGTGATGCCTATATACATGATCATGCCTAGATAATCTCATAATTATTCACTTTTCTATCAATTGCTCGACAGTAATTTGTTCACCCACCATAATACTTATGCTATCTTGAGAGAAGCCTCTAGTGAAACCTATGGCCCCCGGGTCTATCTCTTATCATATTTGCTTCCAATCTACTTTTATTTGCATCTTTACTTTTTGCATCTATATTATAAAATACCAAAAATATATTTATCTTATCATATTATCTCTATTAGATCTCACTTTCGCAGGTGGCCGTGAAGGGATTGACAACCCATTTATTGCATTGGTTGTGAGTTCTTTGTTTGTCTGTGTAGGTGCGTCGGACTTGTGATGAGCCTCCTACTGGATTGATACCTTGGTTCTCAAAAACTAAGGGGAATACTTACGCTACTACTGCTGCATCACCCTTTCCTCTTCAAGGAAAACCAACGCAAGCTCAAGACGCAGCGTGGAGGCAGCTCTGCCTCGGCTTCAGCTGCTAAGTCCTTGAAGGTGTTGCGGTTGCACTTGAGTTGGACGATGATGTCGGGGTACCGGCTCCGGCATGACGGAGGAGGGCGGCGGTGGATTGGGCGCTATGGGGTGGAGGACAGGGGAGGCTTGGGTTTTGCGGCTGGTGGAGAGGGCGTTTTGGCGCCCATGGAGTATGGATGGGGAAAGGGAGGGAGGGGGGAACTAAGGGGAACAATGTTTCGGTGTGGGACGCGCTTGTTTGAAATTTGGGGAAAGTTACAAATTTTGCCCCATCTAAAATTTCGGACATATTGCGGGTAGGGGTAGGATAGTAAGGTGTCCCAAATGGTGGGCGGGATAGATTTCCACCAAGCGCATGGGTGTTTAGGCGCCCATGGCGTGTGAATGCTTCTCGGAGGCAGTTGAGACTGGCATCGTGGTGAAGTTACAGACCTACGCCGGACCGATAGGCTACACGGGCCAGAGTCAGGACAGTAATTTCCTACCACCGAACATTAGTCTCACGCGGTTTCTGGTGACCAGAGGCTTATCTGGTGCTTCGTTCAATATTTGGGAGCAGAAGCATTAACAACTTCGGTTCTCTTGAATTGAACTTTCAGGATTTGTCAAACTTCACAAATCTTTACTCCTGAAAATCCTAAAGATATATTTATTTGGAATGGGAGGGGTACATTTGAATATACGTTGTACACGAGTATATATTAAAATACACGCAACTTACCTGAGTTCATGTATGGTTCCAGATATAATCTCCATGGTTGCAAAAAAAATAGTTAGACATGTGCATGAATATATAGCATGTTCAAACGCACAACAAAGATTGATGCCCCCTTTCAGATCTGATTTACAAATGCCATTATCTCGGGTTCAAATAGATGAATGCACTTCCTATGAATTCGAATCTTCGGAACCCTCTTTATGTTGAATTCAACATGTATTCTATTTCGTAGCTAGCAATTTGGAATGTATCCATCTAAGTGACAAATGTATAAAGTGCTTCACACTAACAACATGGAGTGCACTAATTAATGTTTATATATGAATTGCAAAAGCAATGCATTGCCTATATTTCAAACCGCTCCCACTCTATGGATCGATAATATGAAATAAACACATGCACACGCTAGAATTCGGTAGAGTATGGGTGTCCGATAGACCGATTTTCGTTCATACGCAATTTGCAAAATTCATGATCTCATCCAAAAATAATAATGACATTTATATTTTAATTTAATGCGTAGAACTGCCTTTTACACGTAGATGCACTATGCCTCGGCCCGTTCTCACAAACGCGCTATATCTCTCTCTATCTAACACGTAAGTTCACACACTTTATATGCATCGACATTTCTTTTTCACACATGCTCACAATCTCTCCCGGGGTGTCGGGGTGTCTCACGCACAAGCTCTCTCTCTCTCTCTCTCTCTCTCTCTCTCTCTCTCTCTTTCTGACTACTATGTACCACTCTTTTCACTAATCTCAGTTGGAAAACACTATTTCTCTCACATGCATATATACACACGCACGGTCTCTACTAGCCCTCTATACGCACATATATGTGCCTACGTGTCTCCCGCACGCACATTATCTTTAGGCCTCTCTCGCACACATTGCCCCCTACCCCCCCCCTTAGACACACCTCTTTCTTAGTAGGTGGAAGATATGATTCCATCAGACCATTCAGTAGGATATCCCCAACTTTTAGGCTGGATGGTAATACGAGGCAAAGTTTTACCCTAGTTCGGAACCTTGCAGTTGAGGAAAAAGCCTACTCTTGGTACTTCATATTAGTGATAGGGGTGTGTACAAAGTACACGTGAATACCAAGCATTGTGCGTGTGTGTATACTATCGACGAACTAGCCCCCAAGCTTCTATAACATACTCGAGGCCTAGGGTTACAAATCATATATAGTCGGCTTATCACCAGTGGGGATAGATTCCTCCACGACTCTGGTAGCTTCGTGTTGTACGTCGAGTCCTCCACATGGGTCTTTGTATAATGCGTCTCGGTCGAACCTATGTGGCGCAGGATGGAACCGACCCATGAGTCTTCATGTTGACCCACCACAACTAGAAATAATGTGCCCACCACAACTAGAAATGATGTGCCCACCACACCACACACGCAATCAGCCACTAACAAAATAAGCATATACAATAGTACAATGTTATACATGAAAGTTAATTGCATGGTGCATCCAAAAATATTTGTTCTGCATTGTGAATGTTTATATTTTCTCCTACAATATTAGTCACCGGAAAGAGAAACGAAGGGCATATCTCTCCTTGTCTCCACCAGACACCCCCTCTTTCTACACCACTTTAACATATGCACACAAACTATCTCTTGGCCCTCAAAAAGTATTGAAAGCACAACTATCCCTGGGTGGTTTTGGTAATTATCAACAACATATAGCTCATTGAACTAATGCTATTTCAAGATGAATATTTCAGGATAGTTCAATGATTGGCATGGCATGGATTAGGAATGTGGACCCCTTAAAATTCTAAGGACAAAGGATTGGCTCAAGCTCTAAAGCTCAAGACTCTACATTTTACTTTTAGTGATCCAAGATCACATTGAGTACATAGGAAAATCCAATACTATTAAAAGGGGAAGAGGTGTTGCTTAATGGCTTGCTTGCTCAAAGTGCTTAGTGATATGCTCAAAAACCCTCAACCACTTTCTCATATCAAAACATGTCCCAAACTAAAAGTCAAACTCCCCCCGCCGATTTGATCTATCCGGCGCCACCGAATTCATTTGACATAGCCACTACGAGAAACCCTAGTCACTTCGGTCTCACTGATAGGGATCTCGGTCTCACCGAGATGGGATTGCAAACTCTCTGTTTCCATTCATAACATTTCGGTCTAACTGAGATGAGTGATCGGTCCCACTGAGTCCGCAATGCAAACTCTCTGTTTCCCCTTCGTAACGTTTCGGTCTCACCGAGATGAGCTAATCGGTCCCACCGAGTTTGCCTGACCAACTCTCTGTTTAGCTTATTACCAAAGTCGGTCCCACCGAGTTTGTGTAATCGGTCTCACCAAGATTACGTTATGCCCTAACCCTAAAGATATCGGTCCCACCAAGTTGACATGTCGGTCCCACCGAAATGCCTAATATTAACATTATGAATTAAATCGGTCCGATCAAGTTTTCTGATTCGGTCTCATCGAGTTTGATAAATTGTGTGTAACGGTTTGATTTTGTGTGGAGGCTATATATACCCCTCCACCATTTGGTCATTCACGGAGAAAGCCATCAGAACGTGCCTACACTTCCAGCATTCATTTTCTAAGAGAGAACCACCTACTCATGTGTTGAGGTCAAGATATTCCATTCCAACAACATAAATTTTGATCTCCAGCCTTCCCCAAGTTGCCTTCCACTCAAATCATCTTTCCACCAAATCCAATCCTATGAGAGAGAGTTGAGTGTTGGGGAGACTATCATTTGAAGCACAAGAGCAAGGAGTTCATCATTAACACACCATCTATTACCTTTTGGAGAGTGGTGTCTCCTAGATTGGTTAGGTGTCACTTGGGAGCCTTCGTCAAGATTGTGGAGTTGAACCAAGGAGTTTGTACGGGAAAGGAGATCGCCTACTTCGTGAAGATCTACCCTAGTGAGGCAAGTCATTCGTGGGCGATGGCCATGATGGGATAGACAAGGTTGCTTATTCGTGGACCGTTTGTGGGTGGAGCCCTCCGTGGACTCTTGCAGCCGTTACCCTTCGTGAGTTGAAGTCTCCATCAACATGGATGTACGATAACACCACCTATCGGAACCACGCCAAAAATCTCTGTGTCTACAATTGCATTTTCTCCCTCTAAACTCCTCCCTTTACCTTCATGTGCAATGTTTTACTTTCTGCTGCTAGACTCTTAGAATTGCATGTGTAGGTTGATTGCTTGACTTGTGTAAAGTTGCTAAAATCTGCCAAGACTTAAAATTGGGAAAAGGCTAGATTTTTATTTGGTCAAGTAGTCTAATCACCCCCCTCTAGACATACTTTCGATCCTACAAGTGGTATCATAGCTCCGGTCTCCATTTGCCTTGATTTCAATAGCTTTTGCTGATCATAGCCTTGGTTTCACAACCTAGGAGAGTATGGCATCGAGCGAAGGAAATTACCACCGTAGAGGTCATTACTTTGATGGTACTAATTTTGCTAGTTGTAAGCATAAGATGAAAATGCATATTATTGGACATAACCCCGCCGTTTGGGCTATTGTGTGTATTGGCTTGCAATGTGAATTCTTTGATGGGAGAGAACCGAACCGTGAAGCTACTGCGGAAGAGTTGAAGATGCTTCAATACAATGCTCAAGCTTGCGATATTCTCTTCAACAGACTGTGCCTCGAAGAATTCAACAAAATCAGCCATCTTGAGAATGCAAAGGAAATTTGGGATACTTTGATTGATATGCACGAAGGTACTGACTCCATCAAGGAACCCAAATTGGATGTGCTTCAAAGTCAGCTTGACAAGTTCAAAATGAAGGATGTGAAGGTGTCGCTGAAATGTACTCTAGGCTTGCTCTCATCACAAATGAGATTGCCGGCTTAGGAAGTGAAGAGATGGCCGATAGATTCATCATCAAGAAGATCCTAAGAGCCTTGGATGGAAAATATGATACTTTGTGCACATTGATCCAAATGATGCCCAATTACAAAGATCTCAAGCCAACAGAAGTCATTGGAAGAATTGTTGCTCATGAGATGTCACTCAAGGATAAAGAAGAACTTCACAACAAGTCAAGTGGTTCTTACAAAGCCTCATGTGATGCTCCTACATCATCAAGTGAGAAACAAACATTCAATGAAGAATTGAGCCTAATGGCGAAGAACTTCAACAAGTTCTACAAGAGTAGAAGCAAGGAAAGAAGTTCCAAGTCAAGGTCCTACAATGACAAAAGATCTTCGAGTTGTGAACGTAATTGCCACAATTGTGGAACACATGGACACTACTCCAATGAGTTTACGGCTCCCTACAAAAGAAGAGAAGATTCACCTAAAAGAAGAAGTAGAAGAGAAGAATCACCACAAAGAGAGAGAAGGAGTAGAGATGATCGTTATGAACGAAGAACCTCCCGGAGAAGCAAGGATTCGGAAAGGAAGGATAAATCATCAAAGAGCTACACAAAACGAAGACATCAAGCTCATGTTGGGGAATGGGTATCCGGCTCCAATTCCGACTATCACTTCGAAAGAAGTTATCACTCTGACTCCAAATATACTCAAGATGAAGGTGTTGCCAGTCAAGCACTCGTGTCAACCAAATCCTATGACATATTTGACTCACTGAATGAAGGAATTGGAAGATGCTTCATGGATAAAGGCCCAAAGGTATCACACCACGAGTATGTTGATTTCAATAGTGATGAAGATGATTTGCTAGGTGATGATGATTTACTTGTTGACAACTATAGTCATGAAAACTATGATGAATTTGCTATTAATCATGCTAATCAAGATAAAACGAATGACAATGATAAGAAGGAGATTGAGTGTCTAACTAAGGAACTAAATACTCTTAAGTTAGCTCATGAAACTACCTTGGAAGATCATTGAGTACTTTTAAAGACTCATGAAAAGTTACGCTTTGAAAAGCTCAACCTTGAGCAAGAGCATGAGTTTTTAAAGGCAATCAATGATGATCTTCACAAGAAAAGTTCTTCTTACATTGCCAAGCATTTACTCTTGTCTACTTACATGCCACAAGTTATATCTAGTAACAAAAGTAAGAAAGATTCTACCTCTAGTAGTAACAATAATCATGCTAAATCAAATGTTGTTGCTTCTAGTAGTTCTCTTGATTCCACTAACGATTCTCTTAGCCAAGTTACACTTGAGCAAAAAAATAGCTTATTGAAGGGAATTATAGAGAAAGTTGTTTATAAGAAGCCTTGCCGGAAGTAAGCAATTTGAGGAAATTGTACGCCAGCAAGGAAGGCATCGGAAGAACCAAGGTGTTGGTTTTGAACGAAAGTTCAATGTTAATCGAGTTGAGTGGGAAGAAGATCAATACCCCAAGACAAATTTTGTTCCTCGACAAGAGAAGTATGATCCTACTTATTTCCAAGCTCAAGATGATCTTCCACCACAAGACCACAAGCAAAAAGGCAAGGACAAGCTTCAAGAGGAGATTGATGCACTTGAAGAAGCTCCCAAGGCCTTGGTCAAGTGGGTTCCCAAGACTACATCAAGTTCTACTTCATCAAGTACGACTACAACCCCAAGGATTCCCATCAAGATGATGTGGATTCCAAAGAAGAAGAACTAGAGAGTTCTTGAGGGTCACTCTGCCAACACACTTCACTCATATCATTTTGGCAAGAACAAGTGCAAACAACTTCCATATCTTGCACTAGTTCAAGGAGTCACAAACCCTCTTGCTGGTAAGACAAGGGGACAAGGTAACCTAATGCTTTCATGGACATCATCTTGTGTGTACATCACTCTATGTCTATGGATTTTCTCGCTTGTTCCTTGTGGGACTAACCCGTGTAGGTATTGAAAGTGCAACTCACTCCAATGGATTGCTCCGAATGATCTACATCAACATTGAGTGTCCACATCTTCAACACCTACATGAAGTCATCATCGACAAAACCCAAGGTTAGTTCATCCCTCTTAGGGGGGATATCACATCTAGGGGGAGCTTTACTCTAAGAATTAAGCTAAAGCAACTCTAACAGTGTGAACACAACAATGCTTTATGTAAAAGTGGTAACCCCACTTGTGCTTAAACGATGAGTATGACCTATGATCAAATGTTCTCAGTTGACTCCTAAGTCAATATACTCATATATAGATGACCTAGTCATCGCAAATTGCTGATAGATGCAAGAGTGTTTGTTCATGCTTTGCCACATATTTCATTTGCCATTTTATTGTGTGAGCATGTTGATTGCATATTTTACTCATTCGAGGATATCCACTTGTTGCTTTGTTTGTTTGGATCTTTCTCGTTTGACAAAGTGGATGGACAAGAATGCCTAAGAACCTTCTCTAGCTATCTTTGCTTTTCTCGTCTCAAACTCTATTCATGCTACATCACAAAGTTTGATCAAGTCAGATTTGAACCACTCTGTGTGACGAGCACTCGGAGTCCCCGATTCGTCATAGACTTAAACTTCCAAACCTCTTTCTGCATTTTGGTATGATCGAGTCATCAATTTCAGTCACACCGAGTTCACTAAGTTGATCTAGGTTTTCATCTCTGTGCAACCGATTTGAACACTTTGGTCACACCGAGTTGCAGTAACCGCTTGCGATTCTACATCTCGGTACCACCGAGTAGTTCCACTCGGTCACACCGACAGGGTCGGGATACACACACACACGCACAGATATATATCTATATATATATATATATATATATATATATATATATATATATCTGCTCCGCCTCCTCGGGTCTCTGGATCGTCTCCTTGCCGCCAGCGACCTCCCGCCCCTAGTTTCTGTCACCGTCAATGGGAATCTGCTCCACCGTTGCCACCGTAGCGAACTCCCGCCGAACTAGGGTATGAGTTTGACCCCTTGTGCTCTTTTTACCTCTGATTCTAAGCATGAGGTCAATGTCATGATTCTTTCCACGTGTGAAATCAATCTATCCAGAGAAAACTTCCTTTAGGTTAAGTTTGATTCAAAAATTTAGGGTTAGGTCTCCGCTGAACTCATCTCGGACCGACTGAATTGTAGAAATCAGTCTCACCAATTTGGCTTAGGCCATTGCACATGGGCTTGTCGGTCTAACCAAAAATTAGAAATCGGTGTGACTGAGTTCAATTCTCTGTGAAACCCTAGCAATCTCGGTGCCACCAAACTGTGGCTCGGTCTGACCGAGTTCACTAGTTTAGGTTCCAAATGTTGCTTCGGTATCACCGAGTTTATCAATTCGGTAGCTCCGAAATCATTTTAGTAGAGAACTAAAACTAAGTTTTTGACTCATTTGTTTTGCATAAGTCTCTGCACTTTGTGATTCTCATCTACTCTACTTCATCTATATCTATGCACAGAGTTTGCTGTTAGTTTGCCTGCCAAGATGTCTGACCAGAGTGATGGCCAGAATAAATCTGAAGAGCAAATGCAAATGAGTGAGGGCACTAGTCCCTCAAGCAGCTATGATGAGGGTAGCAGGGGCACACCAAGTAACTTGCCAAAGGCAGCCACCGGGGCAAGGAAGAAGAGAACCTTAGATTCTGAGGACGAGGATTATGTGGCTGTTGAGGATGATGCCACCTCAAAGAAGAAAGTGCTTAAGAAAGAGTATGGCACTGCTGCTGCAACAAAGCTTGGTATGCACAAGAAGGCACCAGCAAGGAGAGTCCTGATGCCAAAGCCAAGGAAAGTTCCAACAGGAGAAACCATGGAATTCACTCTTGAACCCAAAGAGACAGGAGATGGCAAGAAGAGGAAGGAGAGGGTCAATAAGACCATTGCCAGAGTCATTGACAAGACCTCCATGATGAGAGATCCATCTGAAGAGGAAGAGGAAGAGGATGCTGCACCAGCACCCAAGTCACAAAAGCTTATGTGAGATGGAATCAAGTCAGGGGTTGCTGCTTCTAAGCCCAAACCTGCTCCCAAAGCTACTGCTCAAGCCACCAAGTCTGCACCCAAGAGAAGCACCAGAAACATTCCTGCTGAGGATAAGAACAAGGCCCCGGTGCCTAAGATGGATGAAGAAGAAGATGCTGAAGCCCAAGTGCTCAGAAAACTTAAACCAAAGATTCTAGACCACAATGACACTGATCCTGTAGCAGAGGACATGAACATCATAAAGGATGCATGATTGAGAATTTGGAGACAGTCTGATCCATATGCTGTGAGAAGGAGAACTGTTGTGGACTATAGGTTCCACACCAAAGAACAACAAGATTTCTATGAGACCATTCTGCTTGACAAGAAGCCAATTGTCTGTGATATGACATGGGTTGATTGGGAGTATATCAAAGAGAATGAAGATCACTTTTCAGGTGTATATGACAGCTTAAAATCTTGTGGAGTTGACAAGTTTGTTGGACAGAAGCTCACCAAATGGAATGATGAGCTAATCATGCAATTCTACTCCACTGCTCATTTCTATCCAGATGGAATGTTATTGTGGATGTCTGAAGGTACAAGGTACCAGTCAACTGTTGAATAATGGGAAAAATTGATCAATGCTCCAGAAGACCATGAGGATGATTTGGATGTGTATGCCAAGAAGAAGAAAGACCACAACTCCATGGCAAGTATGTATAAGTAAATTCCTGATGAAGCCGTGGAAACTCATAAGTTGGGCTCAGTGAAGTATTTGTTGTCCGGTCTGCCTACTATCAACACCATCTTAAGACATAGTTTGTTGCCCAAATCCGGAGACTATAGGAAGATAAGAGGACATTCAATCAACTTGGTGCACATTTTTGATGTTCCTCAAAAATTCAAGGTCATGAGTCTGATTGTAGAGACAATCAAGAGGACAACTGCTGACCAAAAAAGGTCTTGTGGGTATGCTCCACACATTCAGGTGGTCATCAACTCAAAGATGGGCACATGCACTTACTTGTTGGACAAGGAGCATTTACCTCTCTATCCAGAATTTGAAGACAACACAGTTGTAATGGATGAGAATGAACCTTCATCAGCGCAAGCACAAGAGAAGAGAGCTAAGGCAAAGGCAGAAAAAGTTGCAAAGGTACCAAGTTCTGAAGAGGCATCTCAAGTGTTCTTTAAGAGCAAACAAGATCAACTTGGATTTCTGATCCAATCAACTTTGAGAATTGAGAAGGGCTTGGCCACCCTGACTCAGAATCAGGAGAGCTTGGAGAGGATAATTGAACAAAAATTCTATGATCTTGATCTGAAAGTGATTGACATGCAGATAGCAGTTGAGCAGATCCAGGAGGAAGTAGATGAGAAGAAACGGAAGGCAACTACAGATGCATTTAATAGAGTGCCAAGAGGTCAGAGGTCAACTGTAGTGTCAGTACCAGATACTAGAGCTACCACATCAGCACCAGCAGCTACAACCTCAGTGCCACCTCCAGCAGCCACTCCACCTTCTCCAGCTACATCGACTGATTCCTTCATCCTTTGAGTTCTCTCTACACCACCTCCCGAAGACAAAGCCTAAGAGATGCATAACACTATGCATATTTGAAGTTTTTGGTAACTTGTTGCCAAAGTGGGAGAAATGTATATATATATATATATATCATAGGCTTCGAGAGAGAGTGTTGTTTTTTGTCTCTTGCTATTTGTTTGGCTGAACTTTACTGTGTGCTAGTTTGATACCTTATGTCCTTGTGTGAGATACTTGTAAGATCATGTGTTTGATCATATGTTACCTTAATGTTTGCTTGGATGACATTATCTCTTATATCCATATATGATCATTCACTTTGCTTGGTGATGAGTGCATGCTTTTATTTGCTATCATTTTGAGCGCTCCACCAAGACTTATGTGACATGGAAGAGTAACCCATCATAATAATCGATTGTGCATTTGCATTCAAAAGCAAATATTAAATAATGCACAAATTTAGGGGGAGCTCTTGCTTATCACATACTTCTCAAAGCGACGATGTATTTCAATCTCATTATCATTTGTCGAAGCTTTGATCTATATGTTGTCATCAATTACCAAAAAGGGGGAGATTGAAAGTGCAACTATCCCTGGGTGGTTTTGGTAATTATCAACAACATATAGCTCATTGAACTAATGCTATTTCAAGATGAATATTTCAGGAAAGTTCAATGATTGGCATGGCATGGATTAGGAAGGTGGATCCCTCAAAACGCTAAGGACAAAGGATTCGCTCAAGCTCTAAAGCTCAAGACTCTACATTTTACTTTTAGTGATCCAAGATCACATTGAGTCCATAGGAAAAGCCAATACTATTATAAGGGGATGAGGTGTTGCTTAATGGCTTACTTGCTCAATGTGCTTAGTGATATGCTCAAAAACCCTCAACCACTTTCTCATATCCACATATGTCCCAAACAAAAAGTCAAACTCGGCCCCACCGATTTGATCTATCCGGCGCCACCGAGTTCATTTGACATAGCCATTGCCACAAACCCTAGTCACTTCGCTCTCACCAATAGGGATCTCGATCTCACCGAGATGGGATTGCAAACTCTCTGTTTCCCTTCTAAAGTTTCGATCTAACCGAGATGAGCGATCGGTCCCACCGAGTTCGCAATGCAAACTCTCTCTTTCCTCTTTGTAAAGTTTCGGTCTTACCGAGATGAGCGAATCGGTCCCTCCGAGTTTGCCTGACCAACTCTCTGGTTAGCTTATTGACAAAGTCGGTCCCTCCAAGTTTGTGTAACTGGTCTCACTGAGATTACGTTATGCCCTAACCCTAAAGAAATCGGTCCCACCGAGTTGACATGTTAGTCCCACCGAAATGCCTAACGGTCACATTATGAACTAAATCAGTCTGACCATGTTTTCTGATTCGGTCTCATCGAGTTTGGTAAATTGTGTGTAATAGTTATATTTTGTGTGGAGGCTATATATAACCCTCCACCCTTTCTTAATTCATGGAGAAAGCCATCAAAACATGCCTACACTTCCAGCATTCATTTTTTGATAGAGAACCACCTACTCATGTGTTAAGGTCAAGATATTCCCTTCCAACCACATAAATCTTGATATCTAGCCTTCCCCAAGTTGCTTTCCACTCAAATCATCTTTCCACCAAATCCAATCCTATGAGAGAGAGTCGAGTGTTGGGGAGACTATCATTTGAAGCACAAGAGCAAGGAGTTCATCATCAACACACCATTTATTACCTTTTGGAGAGTGGTGTCTCCTAGATTGGTTAGGTGTCACTTGGGAGCCTCCATCAAGATTGTGGAGTTGAACCCAGGAGTTTGTACGAGCAAGGAGATCGCCTAGTTCGTCAAGATCTACCCTACTGAGGCAAGTCCTTCGTGGGCGATGGCCATGATGGGATAGACAAGGTTGCTTCTTCGTGGACGCTTCATGGGTGGAGCTCTCCGTGGACTAGTGCAGCCGTTACCCTTCATGGGTTGAAGTCTCCATCAACGTGGATGTATGATAGCACCACCTATCGGAACCACGCCAAAAATATCCGTGTCTACAATTGCGTTTGCTCCCTCTAAACTCCTCCCTTTACCTTCATGTGCAATGTTTTACATTCTGCTGCTATACTCTTAGAATTGCATGTGTAGGTTGATTGCTTGACTTGTGTAAAGTTGCTAAAATCTGCGACTTAAAATTGGGAAAAGGCTAGATTTTTATTTGTTCAAGTAGTATAATCACCCCCCCCCCTCTAGACATACTTTCGATCCTACAAGTATGCATGCCCATGACACATTCACGCGTGACGGTCACTGTATTTCTAGCGAAAGCACTATACAGTCACTGGACTTCAGAATATGCTCATTACGGTCACCGTATACATTCTCGTGGTGATCATACAGTATCTATCTCACGATACATCACCGTATTTTGTTGATGACACTGACAGACTTTGTATTTGATGTGTGCTCTGTATTTTGTTGATGACACTTACGGTCATTGTATTTGAAGCGAAAGCATGAGATGGTCACTGGACTTCAGAATAAGCTCATCACGGTCACCACATACATTTGGTGGTGCTAACCAACCTGTGGTTGGATGGTTAGGAGGACAGTGGTTTCTCGAGCCCACCAGGGTTAAAGTCCCGGTGCTCGCATTTATTCTGGGTTAATTTCAGTATTTTCCGGCGATATGCGTTTAGTGGGAGGAGACGTTCCACTCGCCTACGAGGCACCTATGGTGACTTCGTAAAATCTCAAGATCATATGTTGGCTCACTCTCTCGAAGATGCTCATAGGAGTAGGGTCTACGTGTGTGCGCTTATAGCGGTGACTGCTTGCGTATGTACCATGTTGAAAAAATACATGTCGTGATTATACGGTCAATAGCTCACCCGTACAACTCTATATTTTGTTGATGACACAATCAATTGACCAGTCAAATGTTCCATGTGGCGCAACTAGTGTTGCACCATCGGGGCGCGTAACCATGGGGCCCACCTGTCAGCGCGTATATGAAAGAAAGAAATAGTAGTTTCTGTCTGTACTGTGTTAATAAAATAAATTTTAGGGTGATTATATGGTCCCTGGCTCACCATACAGCTCCGTAATTTGTTGATGACACGGTCAATTGACCAGTCAAATGGTCCACATTCGCATCACACATTACTATAGGTCCCACCCATCAGCGCGTATATGAAGAATAGAAATGGTAATAAATTAATGGTCGATGGGGATTCGAAGTCGTGAGACCTCTAGTTGGCAGTCGCTGGCAGTGGGGGTGCGGTGATTGGGCAGTTGCGTGGGATTGCTGAAGAAAAAGCTCGACGCGGGGGAGGGGGGGGGACTAGAGGGATGTCCGGGGCGGCGGCGGACCGGTCGTGGGGAGTGGTTTTGGGGCGGGCGGGGCGACATGGCGGCGCGGGCCGGCGGTTCGGCCAATGGTGGCTGGCGGCTCAGGGGGTGGATGTTGAAGATAAACTGCAGGCCCTTGATTTCGTATCCAACGGCTAGAAAATCTACTTACTAGAAATGAAAAAGTCAGTCGACTGATGTGTAGCCTCACCCTGCACGTACACATGCATGCACGCAAATCTCGCACGAACACACACATGCATGCAGGCGTGCAACATTGACACATACACAAAACAAACACACGCACACATGCAGGCGTGCAACACTGACACGTACACATGCACTCACGAACACACGCACATTCGCACACCTGCATGCAACACTGAAACATACACATGCATGCACGCAACACTCGCACGCCTGCATGCACATAGCACACGACGCAAGACACATGCTCAACCTATACGTGCATGAACCCTTTGTTAAGGACGTGGATTGTTACGGGTATTAATCTATCTTATATGTGATAAGAAGAACATTGATGTTTGCAATGGTCTTTATGAATCACAACGTATCGAATGGGCTATCAACGTATATATGAAAATTTTAAAATTCTCTTACATTATATAGTAGGCTTATCTACATGAAATAGATGACGTCACACTCAATGAACAATCATTGGTTTATGAAATGTCCGCTTCTGACCGCCCTGGCCCACCAAAAGTTCCTCTGTCGTGCGCTGCCTATGTTGGGTCACTGACATGCAGGCCATGTACCCAAAGAGCCCACACGTCAGTGGAAGAATGGCGCAGTGCCGTACGTCAGAGTTGAGGGCGCCACTCATTGCACGCCCGACTGAACACGCCTCCTTGCCGCATTCAAACGCCTCCATGAAACTCGCCCATGTGGAAGCCGAGAAACCCACTCTGGACACACGTCCGTTCATGACTAGGCCGGCATTAAATGCAACGTCGGCAGCGCTCCTCCCATCCGTTATCTATTTAATTTCCTATTTAAACGAGGCCAAACGCCGGCCAAGAATCGCACACCTCTGTCGCTCCCCTATCTCCTCCTTCACCATTTTGTCCACTCTTACAATGGCTTACGAAGAGTAGTTACCCCGCATCCAAGCCGGCTGGAAGGCCCACCGATCCCACCGGATGAGAGCTATGCAGCTCGCTAATCCACCTCCCTCCCCTCACCCGACGGAGCAAGTTGCCACCCCAAGCCGGCACGTGGTTCAGCAACTTGCCGCTCCAGGCCAGCTCGACGAGGAGGGGCGCACAGGCGTCATAGTTGCCGTACACGCCGCCGCCTCATACCGCGCCTCCCGTGTCTGCGACCGTGTCTCCCGTTTCTGTGGTCGAGACTCCCATGCCGGTGGCCGCGCCATGCAAGCAGCGACAGAAGCTGGGTGCGCGGAGAGCGACGAGTCGGTGGCCAACGCCTTCACGTTCGCCACCATCATGGAGGAGAAGTAAAACACGGGAGGCCGCCGTCGCTTGGGTCCCATGAAGGCCACCGCGGAGGAGACGCCGGCGTACACAGCAGGTGCCTTGTCGGATCCTTTTGTTGCGAGGACCTTCGTCAACCCCGCATGGGCTCCACGGAAGCAGAGAAGCCCCCTTCCACCATCATCTTGGGGCATCACCCAATGATATCAGTTGGGCAGTGAGGAAGTGAGCCGTCCTTTGTGCTAAAGCATATACTTCTGGGGCTCCCGGCAGTCTAGTGATCATGCTGTTAGACATGAGGAACACAAATGGATCAGTAGGCGATCATTTAGGCCACGTATTATATACCTGTGCTATCCAGAACTAGCACCGCGTAGTTCATTTAAATGTAATGAAATCCGTCATGTTTGTATGGAAGTCCAGTATTTTATATGATTTCTGTCATTGTTTATGTAAAATATCGCCGTGGTTGCTTGAGTTGCTATCATAATGTGGTTGGATGGCGTAATTTGCGGGTCGTCAGTCGGTCTGTGGCCGGCTCGGGCGGCGTGGTGGGACAAAAAAAAGCACAGTTCGTGCGAGCTCATCTCCAACGTGCGCGCTGGAGGATGGATGAGCACCTGAGCCATGCGTCGTTCATCGGTGGCAAAGGCATCGGTGGACAAAAGGTTCGCCAATATTTGGCTACCCTGGGCAAGATCCAAACAGCCCCTCCCAACAGATTCAAATCCCTCGTTTGCCGTGAAATTTTGCCATGTGTTGTTTTCATGGACTAGCAAGATTCCCGTGCATTGCATGGAACATCAAGATGCATTTTTTTACAAAACACCTGTTGTGATTGACCCACGGAGGAGTAATCCCATGTGCAAAAACTAATGATATCTCAACAATATTATCGAAAAACTGGTATCTCGAGAATTTTATCGGACTCCATTTTTGTATACAAGGCCACAAACCCATATTACAGGTACCAAGGCAAAAGTTAATGTCTTCCAAGTCAATGTTGCAAGCCTGTCGGATTTCAGGATCCGACAACCCTTCAGAGGTTCAAACTCTGCGGTCCGTGCGGAGATCTCAACCTGCCCAGCCCGCCTACTCGTGATCTTCCTAGGCCTAGTGCAGCGAGCTGAAAGAGACACAATGACACAAAGATTTATACTGGTTAAGGCCACCATCGTGGTGTAATATCCTACTCGAGTGTGGTGTGGTGGATTGCCTCGAAGGGCTATGGATGAACAAGTACAGTGGATGAACAAGCCTCCGGAGGAGAGGTGTTCTTGAGCTGGTGTGGAGTTCTACTTGTGCTGGGTTCGGCCTGGTTCCCTTCCTATGGTGGTGGCTAGTCCTATTTATAGTGTCCTTGGTCCTCTTCCCAAATATGAGCGGGAAGGGATTCCACAATGGTGGGATTTGAAAGGGGACAAGTAGTATAGTGTATCCTCACAAAAGTAGTCTTCACCTGCGAAAAGCCTCCGGTCGTGACGCTGCGGTGGGCTCACTGATGACCTCTGTCCTGCCATCCTGGCGGTCTTGGTCTCGTTGCACCGAAATGGCAACCTTTGGCTAATTCCTAGGGACTCTGCGCCTGTGGCTTGCCTCCCTTGCACCAAAGAGGAAACCTGCGCACTGCACCCGCCTGGCGCCCGCCTGGTGCCCGTCTGGCCTTGGTCGTCATGGCTCACGTCAGCTGAGCCTCGTAAGATATCTTGCATAGAACTATCCGCCCCTCAGGAGTCCTCCTAAGGAGGCTGCTTCCTTCGGGGGCCTTGGTGTCGTCCGCCTCACGAGGCTTGGCCCCTCGCGAGGGTCTTGTGGTGTTGGTGTTAAAGATGGGCCATACCATGCCGTCGATGGAGCCACGTGGTGGGCCGCGGGCAGGCAGGTTTGGATACCCCCATATCCAGGATGCCGACAGTAGCCCCCGGGCCCAAGCGAGCTTGGACTTGGCTTCCAGGCGAAGCCAAAGGGCAACTGCGGAGCACCGCGGGTCCTAACCGCCTCTGGCCTTGACAGCGCGTGGCGATTGATGGGACGTGGGCGACTCCGCTTCCCCATGCTACGTCGGCAACTCCCGACTTGATAACTGCATGATACATGCAGAGAGGATCATCATTACTGGGAATCGTGGGAGGCCGATGATTTACCTTCCCCTGGTTATAAATGTGCGAGCGGGTGGAACCCCTGCCCGTCTTCTCTTTGTTTTGCTCTCGTCTGCATTTCCTCTCCTCCATCTTGCCTCCATGGCGCCGATCAGAAGGTATTCCACGGCCGAGAAGGGGAAGGCCCCTAGGGAAGGGCCCGATCGTCTTCCGTCGAAGAAACGGCTCTACCACCCTTACTACACCAGTGCGAGGCGAGAGGTGACCAGGCCTTGGCTGTCAACGCCTCTGCCTAGCTTCCCCCTCCCTATATACACTCGGGCCCAGGGCGAAGGATTGCGATGTCAGGTACCGCCTGACGATGGTGGCAGGGCCGCCATTGCCCTGTCGTCCGCACCTCAGACCCATGTGGGGATAGCTCGTGCGATTTTGTGGTGTGGGCGGCGATGCCTCCCAACACCTAGATCTGACTCCCGCGGTTCTTTGCCGGTGAGCTGCTTCTGAGGAGGCGGCCGAGCTGTGGCTGCAGCATGCTAGATGCCACAGCCCAGCGACTGGAGCCGAAGTAGAGGTGGTGCCGCCTGGAGATGTCTTCATGAGACGAGGATGGGGCGAGGTCGCCCGAGCTTGCTGCGCACAGCAAGCTCTGGCGATCCACTTGGAGTACGATGATGCGTCCACCTTGTTCTCCAAGGTCTTCAACAAGGAGGGCGAGCGGCTGGAGTGCTGCCCTAGAGGAGGTGGCTCGGGGAGCGCTGCGGTGGGCGCTGGACTTGCTGTCGTCCCCTCAGCGCCTCGTCCAACAGCAGTGGTGATTCCTTGGAATCCAGTGACTCTCCTGAGCCCAGTGATTCTCCGAAGTCGAGCGATGATAACTACGTTTCGCCAAGCTCCCGCCGGGGCCGCAGCGCAGCTGCGGCTGTCGCCTGGTGTCGTCGGCGACATAGTAGGGCCCTGTAGTTGTTCTTCCCACGCGAGATGAAGACCAGCCCCCGTGGGGTTTGTAAGATTGGAATGCACTTAATAGTAATGTTGTTTCTTTTGGTTTCGTGATGGATACGCGTATTACAGTTCGGCTAGGTTCCTCCCCTTTGTATTCCGTAGACAGCGTGGTGCTCTACGCCGACAGGACCCAGTCCCTAGGCAGGCTTTAGCCATCACTAGTATGCCAGGTCGCGATGTCGTGGTCAAGGCTAGGAGGTGAGCGGCCCAGGGTCCGGTAATAGCTCATGAGACACGATGCTCATGAGGTCCCCTTTGGCGTGCAAGCAGCTGCGTAGAAAATCGAAAAGGGGAGCTGAACTACCCAAGTGGAACTGTGAGGCGAAGCAAGCGAGGAGAGAAACTAGTGTTATAGTGAGCCGAGGCTTATCTTTTTGATGCCCGAATCCATTAGGGAGACGATGCTTGCTCCTGTGCCCGTGGTGCCGTTGGGTGTGACCTGCGGTGGCCACCTTCCTGCCTTGCTCGCCATGGTGCTCTACATCCTCGGGACCCGGCCCTTGAGCGAGCTTAGCCGCTGCCGTTGTCAAGGTCTGGGGTGATGGCTGGAGAGCCAATATGAGCTCCTGAGGTGCGGTGCTCGGGAGGCACCCCTTTAACATGCAAGCAACTCGCAATGCCAGATGGTGGTTGCCTAGGGCGACCCGTGGCCCATCGCCAGGTGGACCTGCAGATTGGATGACAAAGAAAGCCAGGAGCCCCCCCCCCCCCAGGGCGTGAGACAGAGGCATTGAGGACCCTGCGAGGTGGTGTATGCGAGGCGGGCCGCGAACCAGAGGTCGATCCCCGGGTTTATCAGTGTGGCAGGGATGGACCCGAGCACCAACGCCATGCCGACGCGAGTGTCATGAGGCGATGCGGGAATGGTGTTAGTCAGCACACATGGCGGTTATGGAGTAACAACCATAGACAAGCTCACAGAAACGATTAGATAATCCTGATGAACGCAAAGCAACACATGCCGTAGGGCTAGACCCATACGGCCTAGGGATGTTGCAGCCCGAGGGGCACCCCAAACTGATCGAGCTAGGGAGATGTCACCTGGTACTGTTGCTGAAGAATTGTTGAAGTAGCCAAAAAACACGTGCCACTGAAGCCGTTCCTCAAGAGCCGCTTCGGCGCTGAGCCTCGGGAGACTCGGAGGGGCCAAAAGGATCCTGAGGGTGCTCCTCCATCTCCACCAGGAGCGCCTGGTGCCTGGCCTCACAGACTGTCTGAGCATCCCTCATGCAGCGCTAGAACACCTCAGCTATGCCCGCCAGGCCAAAAGGCATTCGAACGTAACTCGGAGGCGGTCCCTCGCATCGGCCGACACGAGACGGCCACAAGAGCTGCTGAGAAGCGGCCCTGCTGAGCCCGAGGATGTCGATGCCAACGCGGAACACCTTACCCTCACCAGGGAAGTGAGCTGTGCCACGTGGCAAGCGACGATCGCCTTGCAGAACCCTTCCTTCCTGAATCTCTTCAATTGCCTTGCTGATGAACTCCTGAATGCCTGGTGCCTCACGCCTGCTGCCTTCTCCTGGGAAGCGCGCTCTGAAGAGCGCCTCCACATCATGCCTGAGCGCCACCCTCGCTACATTGGTTAGATATGAGGCCCTCCAAAGGAGAGCCCCCGAGCCAAGCCTGAGAGGAGCGCCGGGCACGCCCTCCTATGCGACGGGTGAAGGTGCCGCTTCCGGAGATGCAAGACTCAGTGCTACATCCTCGAGTGATGCTCTCTCATGAGACCCCTGTCCCAGCTGCGGCTTCTTTGTCTTGGGTGAGACCTCAGGAGGGAGGGTGCCGTCTTTGTCTTCAGGGTTCTCAACTGTTGCAGCTTGGAAGTCGCGCTCGAGGGAGAACACAACATCCTTCTCCCGACAGGCGACCGTGATGACGCCGCCGCTTCCTGGCATCTTGAGGATAATTGTAGCCGTAGTGCGTGCCCGCCATGAACTTGGATAATGCTGGGTACCCTAGGATGGCGTTGTAGGGCAGGCGGATGTTGGTGATGTTAAAGTCGATGAGCTCGGTGTGGTAGTTGTTGAGCTTGCTGAAGGTGATAGGGAGGCGAACCTGCCCGACCGGGTGTGTCGATCCGTCGGTCACTCCTGAGAATGGCTTGGTGGGGTGAAGCTGGTAGTATGGCACCTGGAGCCTATCGAACGTCTGAACAGAGAGAACATTGAGCCCTGCTCTGCCATCGATGAGGGTCTTGGTGACGGACACGTTGCTGATGACTGGGGAGCAGAGCATGGGGAGTGCACCTACGGTAGCCGTGCACTTGAGCCAGTCCGAGGAGTCGAAGGTGATGGCGCACTTGGATCACTTGAGAGGGTGAATCACTTAAGGCTTGGGGAGCGCTGCATTCACCTCGCGTGCAAAGTGCTTGAAGATGCCTGGGCCTGTGAGCCGCCCAAGATGCAGCCGATGGCCCGAGGCTCCTGGAAGCCCCCAGCCCCCTCGTCCTGGTGGTGATCTTAATTCCTCCTTGGCGGTGGAGGCAGAGGAGGCAAGGATGCGTTTCCCTGAGGTCGATCCTCACGAGGCTGCTCCCTCCAGTTGCCCTTGCGAGGCTGATCCTACCAGCGATCCTCACGAGGCTGGTCACGCCACTCCTGACAACGATCGTGTCTGTCCCAGCGTCCTCCGCCTCGGCCACCTCCATGGTCGTAGCCCCTATCGTTGCGCTCGGGGCGTCGACCGAGGCGCCCATCATGGACAGCCCTGAGCTCCTGGCAGTCACTGGTGTTGTGGCTGTAGACGTTGTGGAAGGCGCAGAATGGTCGCTTGCCCTTGGATGACTCGGGGTGATCGCAGCCGTGCTTGGTCTCTGGCTCGGCCGCGAGCATGGCTGCCCCTTGCACTTCGTGTCCTTGGCCTTGGTCTTCTTGTCTTCTAGATTAGCATCAGGGAGCTCGAGGAGGGAGAGGCGTCCCTCCTCACCCCTTGCGCACTTGTTCACGATGTTGAACATCTCTTGAGCGGTGCAGAGGTCCTCATGGATGGCGAGCTCCTCCTTCATGTTGACATCACAAACGCCATCGGTGAACACGAAGATGATGGCCTCGTCTGACACCTTTGGGATCTTGAGGCGGATGTTGTTGAAGCATTGGATATACTTCTGTAAGGTCTCTCCAGGTTGCTGCTTGATGCACCGTAGGTCACCCACGGCCAGCGGACGGTCGCGAGTGCCCTGGAAGTTGGCGATGAAGCGGTTGTGCATCTCCTCCCAGGAAGAGACCGGCCCCTCAGTCAGGTTCAGGAGCCAAGAATGTGCACCATCCTTGAGGGCCATCTGGAACCAGTTTCCATGATCTTCTCGTCGCCATTGGCCGCCTCGATGCTCAGCACGTAGAGCTGCAAGAACTCGGTAGGGTCTGCGGTGCCGTCGTAGCGCGGAGGCAGGTCTGGCTTGAACTTGCTTGGCCAGACGACGTTGTGGAGCTCCAGAGTGAACGCGCGTCATCCTGCCATGTCCATCGGAGGTCGTCGAGGGGGTGGAACGTGATCCTGGTGCACGCGCACCGCCACCTCCTGTGGCGGCACGCGGGCCTGGTGCTGGGGCGCTGGAAGCACGTGCGCTTCCTCTTGGGGGCGCTGCACCACCTGGTAGCTCACGTCATCCTGAGCCGGCACTGGGCACTGCGGGTCACGCCGTGGAGCCACGTGCCTTGGCTCGATGATGGTGCCCCGGGCCGGAGGTGGTGGAGGAGCCCCATGCGCCACGTCGCCCGCTGCAGGTGGTTGCTGAGGCAGCGAGCGAGTTGGCCCGTCGGAGCCCCCGTGCGCGATGCTGATGAGCTCGGCGATGCACATGAGCCACCCCTCGTAGAGATCTCCCATCGGGCAGTAGCGAAGAAGCTCCCGCGCCGTGAGCAAAGCGGCCTACACGTTGACCTGGCCGCAACGCGCGCGGGATGACGAGGCTGCTGGGGTCAGCGATGGACTAGTAGTGCGACCGTCACGGTGCAGCGACGGGTGCAGCGACGAAGCCTGCTGCTCGTGGCCGGCATAGCCTGTGGCCGCGTTAGCCACCGGAGAAGGAGCGCAGCGGGCGTAGCCGTCACCCGCCAGAGCTGTCTGAGCGACGCGGGCGGCGACAGCAACCCAACACTCGGCGCGAGCGCTGCACGCGTCGGCCATGGAGATGTCAGAGCAGAGGCAGATTGAATGATGGAAGAGAGGATCCGATGCACCCCTACCTGTCATGCCAAATGTTGGATTTCAGGATCTGGCAACCCTTGAGAGGTTCGAACTCTGGGGTGCATGCGGAGATCTCAACCTTCACAGCCTGCCTACTCGCGATCTTCCTAGGCCTAGCGCGTCTAGCTCAAAGAGACACAAAGACACAGAGATTTATACTGGTTCAGGCCACCATTGTGGTGTAATACCCTACTCTAGTGTGGTGTGGTGGATTATCTCGAAGGGCTATGGATGAACAAGTACAGTGGATGAACAAGCCTCCTGAGGAGAGGTGTTCTTGAGCTGGTGTGGAGTTCTACTTGTGCTTGGTTCGGTCCAATTCCCTTCCTATGGTGGTGCCTTGTCCTATTTATAGTGGCCTTGGTCCTCTTCCCAAATATGAGCGGGAAGGGATTCCACAGCGGTGGGATTTGAAAGGGGACAAGCAGTATAGTGTATCCTGACAAAAGTAGTCTTCGCATGTGAAAAGCCTCTGGTCGTGACGCTGCGGTGGGCTCACTGATGACCTCTGTCCTGCCGTCCTGGCGGTCTTGGTCTCGTTGCACCGAAATGGCAACCTTTGGCAGATTCGTCGAGACTCTGCGCCTGTGGCTTGCCTCCCTTGCACCGAAGAGCAAACCTGCATACTCCACCCACCTGGCGTCCGTCTGGCCTTAGTCGTCATGGCTCATGTCAGCTGAGCCTCATGAGGTATCTTGCATAGAACTCTCCTCCCCTCAGGAGCCCTCCTGAGGAGGTTGCTTCCTTCGGGGGCCTTGGCGTCATGCACCTCGCGAGGCTTGGCCCCTCGCGAGGGTCTTGTGGTGTCGTTGTTGAAGCTGGGCCGTATCAAGCCATACATGGAGCCACGTGGTGGGCCGCAGGCAACCAGGGATGGATACCCCCATATCCAGGACGCCGACAAAGCCACCTTGTTTCCTTGTTTGTCGTGTAAATTGATGTGTATTCTTCTCTTTCATGCACATCAAGCCAATGCTCACCCTCCCGCATGCATGCAAGGGATAATTAATATCCTCCTTTGCTAGTACTACGAGGCAAACACCATTAGTATTGCATCGATTAGTGTTAGTGGCCTTGTATATCTGCAAATTGTAATTTTGAAAGTGGCCTTGTATATAAAAATGGAGGGAGAAAGATGAGAGATAAGGTGAGGAGGAGTGGGGCGTGGTGGTGACTGGTGGTCGGACTAGGCGGAGGCATGGGGATGGACGACGCGTTATGTCTAGATTTGTATCTCACACACACACACACATAGGTGGGGGACATGCACGAAGAGACGAGGTGCACGCACGGCGCATGTACTCATGTCTCTTTCCCAATCACACCCGCGCGGGTACATGGTGGAGCTCATTTCTGTACGGCAAGGCAGCCCACATGGTAATTTGACACATGTATTGGTTGTCCACTTGATGGAGGGAGGATCGTCTACCACGGGTGAACAAAAAAATTGTGACTTGACACGTTACGTTAAAAAAGAGGCAAACCACGTGAGGCCTACCTTAGAGGCAAGGCTCTATACACTAGAGTACTTTTTATGTGTCCCGTCAACTCGCAGAACAAGGAGATGCTTGCTTAGTACGCCGTCTCCCCCGCCCACGAGCACCGTGGCACGCAGGATGAGGTGAAGCTTTCTTACTAGTACGCCTTACGCCTGCTCCCTCGCCCACGCGCACGGTGGCTCGCAGGACGAGGAGCAAATTTTAATACTCCCTCCGTTTACTCCTCGTCCCTACCTTAGTTAGAGAGATTATCATATTGTGTGGAATATATGTCCTTTAGTACTCCCTCCATTTATTTATACAAGGCCACTATAAAAAATACATTTTGCATCTATACAAGGCCACAAATAGTAATCGAGACAAAAGTTACTACTCCCTCCTTTCCAGTTTATGGCTCAATATCAAAATCTCTCCAACCAAGGTAGACGGTGAGTGGTGGAATTAATTTTGTATTTTGCACAAGTAATTTGTATGCTCGTTTTTCTCAATAAGTTATGTTTACCAAGGCATTAATTAGAATGAATGCATGCATGACCACTAAATTTCCATGAACTTCTACATACATTGGTGAGTTTTCTCTTGACACTGCTTGCATTGGGTGATTTAACACACCTCGAAATCCAACATGTGATGGTACTACTACTAGTAGTAGAACTGCGACTTATAAAACGGAAAAATGAATTTTTTAGATGAGCCCTATAAACCAGAACGAAAGTGCTATGTAGACGATGGATATGTGCATGACTCTGGGACGATAGGCAGTCCAGTCGCTGATATGTGCTGGATAGTATGCATGAACGGCTTGATATGTGATGTCGTGCACAAGTTGTCTGCACGGCGTCGTGTGTATCGCAGCACTGAAACCGGAAAGGATGGAGTAGTAAGTAGTACTACCTCCATAGTGGGTACATACTCCGTAAAATCAGATTTTCCCAAAACTAAGTCGCTCAACCTTTATTTGCTTGTTTCCCTTCCTGCCTCCTTGCCTCGAAAAGACTATGCCAAACTCCCCTGCCTGCCGCGTGGGAAAAGACCCGTCCTCGCCTTTTTATGTACGGGTTTGTATCGATGGATCGCGCGAAGCAGCAAAAACCAAGTCATTTCTTGTACTCCTCCGTCCACGCTCACTTTCATGAATTATGTAATTCCTCTCGCCGACATGTGGCACATATAGCAACCAGGTCAACGTGTAATGCACCAAATAACAGTGCAGAACAATAGGGGGGCGCACCCCAGTTGTACCTCCCTAGTAGTAGTAATGAGCAATGAGAGACGTCAAATCACAATGCCGCACCTTCCCATATGGATGAAGCAACCATTATTTCACACTTAGGTTCGCCATCATCTCCTTCAAGAAAACCACGTAGTATTGCTTCTGCCATTGTTCTGCCTCAAGAGGGACACGCGCATCGCCTTGGTACATCATGACATGTGGGACCACATGACAGGCCATGCTCCCCCGCCCATCGCTCGGTAAAATCACCTCATTTTTACTACTTCCTTCGTATCGGTTTACATGGCATGCACGTCATTCTAGATTGAGAATTTAAATGGCTATATATGTGATGAACAATATATGTTTAGAAACTACATCCGCTTAAGAATCCAATGATATACTTTTTGTGACATAGTAACTCATATTTAGTTAGTCAAATGGATGACCTAGAACTACGTGCACGCCCTATAAACCGAGACGGAGAGGGTAGCATAGTACGTATCTTTTTAGATCAATATAGTCGGGATTCACCAAGGAGCAAAACCAAGTGGTAGGCTGCTCCTGTCATGTTGGCATAGCAACTCAAGCACGGTCAGTCCGCACATGAAATGGCGACACACATAACAGGACACCTTTGGTCGACATGTGGCTCATCCACCGTCTTGTTCCACGTGCAATGCACCAAATTACAGTTCGGAGCAGCGGTTGGAATTAGAGGCACCCCGGTCGTAGCATCGTAGTAGTAGGAAATGAGCGACGAGGGGTCAAATCACAAAGCCCCACCTTTCCCGCATTAAGCTGGACGGACCAATGATGCGTGCGGCAGCTACCTAGGGCACCCTAGGGTAGGGGCCTCCACTACAAATCTTTTTTTTGAAAGCGCCCCCACTACAAATCTGCTCCTCCCTCGTCCTCTTGAAGAAAACCGATGATGCGTGCGGTGGTAGGGTTTGAAGGAGTACTACGGTGTGCGGGGCCACGTGGTAGTAAACGGGAGAGTGATTGAGTTTGAGTCAACCCCTTAATATGTATGGGCCTCTTGGTTTTACGGGAACGAGGCAGCATTTTGGGTTTGAGAACCAGTCGAGATATACGTACAAAAAATTTTGGACTTAGGTTCGACCGAAAGGCAATGATGCATGTGCCCTGCATTTTGATATAATCACGGTCGCGTGAAATTTGCTACTCTACTCAAAACTAGTACGGTACACATGCATTGAACGCATAATATTTGGAAACCAACTTATGAATAAATACACACTATAGCATGTAAATCTTTGAGTCATATATGCATGATGTAGATCTTCGTTTAGTTCTTATAGTTCATATCATTCAAAATCAATTAGTTTTATAAAAATGTTAAGATTCATGGGGTTGTGCACTGTAAAGCATAAAGCAAAAAACAAATGATGGCAATCCATTTAGAAAAAAAAAAGTTTGGGCAATTATGTTACAAAAGATTTTAGAACAACGGAGAAGTGCTTGTGTTTTGAGGTTTGTGCATTATGCTTAAGTTGAACCATGGAGTCTTCTAGTTTGTACATGTGGCAGAATCTGGTGGAACGTTGATGATATCCAATGGCCAGTAGTGCTCGGATTTTCCATAGCTGCACTGTCAGATTAGCTTCATCTAGCGACAATCTTTCAAAGTTATTCGCACACTATATAGTTCTTGTGCCATAGTTGCATGTCTTGGAGAAAGAGCTACTAGTGGGTTGTACTAGCTATTTAGGAATAGAAGATATATACATGGAAGTTGTAGGAAAAGAGATGACATGGAGTATCTCAATTCCTATGAGTAGGGATTGGAAAAGAGATGTCATTTGGTTCACATCATAGGAACTTTTCTATTGAATCTAGAGATGACATGTATCTCAATTCCTATGAGAAGTGATTAGAAAAGAGATGTCATTTGGTTCACATCATAGGAACTTTTCTAGTGAATATACCCTAATATTTATTTTCCTTTGAAATTATGGGAGTATAGGAATCCATTCATATGAACCAAATGGCTCTAAAGCTATAAAAATGATATCATGTTTATTTCCTTTGAAATGTGTTGTATATGAATCTATTCCTATGAACCAATTGGCTCTAAAGGAAAAAATCCTATAAAAATCATATCATATAGAGTTCCTATGATATTCCTCCACACCAAAGGATGGTTGAAATTGCTGCAGGTGATACGATGGTCTTTCTTTGTAGACTTCTCCCCCATCTTTATAGTTACCTCTCGAAGATGAATGAAATGATATATACTGGATATTCTATATGTGCATTTTGGTACATGAAAACTTAGTAAAAGTTTGCGAGGTTCGAATTTTCAATAAATCTATATGCACTGCATTTTGGAATGGAGGGAGCATATGATAGTTGCTAACACTCACATGGAAGATTTGTGTGTAGGAGGAGTGGCTTTTCTGTTAAATGACATGGAAAAACTAACACTGTTGGACGCCAATCTAATGGTTCTTACGACGTTTGTCAGGAAAAGGATTGTGGCGAAAGTTTGAAGGATGATGATTTACAGACACATGCATTGCATTGATAAGTGCTCCTCTCTCACACACACACGCACCCCCATGAGTCATGACTCTCTCGAGTCCTCTCGCACCCACCGTCTATCTGCAGGTAGATGTCACACACACATATGTGCTCTTCACACCCAACCCTCAAAACTTCTAAAAAACAAAAGACGTCGCGCACATTTTATTTTAGCTCACACGTCAGACACTTATACTATTATTATTGTGGCGAACATTCTTTGGGCATAGTATATTATACTCTCATGAAAAGAAGCGGTCCACGCACGCACTAGTTCTCTCACACCCACTCACGGGTACACGTAGGAGCGCATTTTTTTTGAAGCTGGTACAACAAAAACACTCCACTATATATATATAAGTAGGAGCATTAGCGCTTGCTTTACTAGGGTTCCTCTATTTCACTCTCTCATCGTCTCCAAATCTAAGCAAGACATAGGTGGCCACACTCTCTCTGCTCATGGCTGGACACAAATCCGGCTGGACCACCTTGACCGGGCAGGGGTGTAGGTGCATCGTTCACGCTGTCGTCGATGGTGAGGGATGAGACCAACAGCTGACCTGGCGTCTCGATCGGCGGTCGTGCCATTCTCTCTGAGAGAGCACTGGCTCGGGAGGGCCTCTGACCCCTTCTTCCTCCCTGCGGAATCGTGGCCAAGATGCGACCTCCCGATGTCGTCTTTGCCACATGCCGACGACCCTCAGGTATATATTCCTTGAAAACTTGCCTTGCTCTACTGCCCCAGCTCCCCACTTGGCCGCGTGTGGATCTTTTTCTACTTCTGTCCGCTGTTCCAAAGCCACCTAGACTTTTACTATTATTAGAGGTAAAGCTAGTTCATGCAGTCAACTCTAAGAGTTGGTTCAAATAGGGAAGAAAGTGGGAAAGCTGTAGCATGAATCTAGGACTGGGTTCTAAGAGGAAACGGGGGAAAGTAGTAGATACTGGCTACCCAACCGGTATCTTGGTTGAAAAGGCAAAGAAAGCATGGTGGATGCCGAAGGGTGGGGGGGAACTGGACCTGTCTCTTGGTTGAAAAAGGAAAGAAAGTGAGGAGTGTTTGGGGAGAACGCAAATGAGAATGATCAGGTCTAGATTTCCTGTGCTCACATAGGAAAATGTCGCCGAGGAGATAAAAAATGGGACAAATGCAGACATGCTGCCTAAGTGTTTGCCTCTCTCGGCAACCACATCTGCCTCACCACTTTATGCCCCTGCTGTCCCTACGCCCATATCGCTACCATTACTGTAAAATCACATGAAGCATTAAGCAATGCCACCTAATGTCACTATAAGTAATGGTCTAGTGCCGTCGATAAATTGAAGCAATGCCACCACCATTTTATGAAGTGCTTCCATCTTGGTTTATTTCCCATGAATTGTGTGTTTGCAGTTACACTTAAATCTCACACCGCTAACATTTATTCATCCACGTGGAACTGCAAAAATTTGATTGCACATTTACTGACCATGTGCTACTCTCATGATAGTAATACTAACGCAATTGTTCTGCATGTTAATCTAGTGTGTTGATGTGATGTGATGCTACTTAAGGGCACTTTCATACTGTCAATATAGTGCCAATTCTAACACAATAGATGTTGTTGCTAATCATACGCCACTGCAAATATCTATCACTGTTTAAATTACCGTATTTCATATTTGCGCAAACAGGGATGACTGTCTCCATATCGTTTCTATTTGCGCAATCAAAAGTACCCACCTCAGTTTTAGTACAACTGCACAAAATGAGATGGCTATTCCTAGCTACCGTCCTCTAACCACCAGTGTTCCAGGTATTCCTACATTGGTAGTAACTAGGTAGAATAACCAACGCAATCTAAAAGAAGCTTATTTGTACGTTTTACTTCCTGATTGCGGTGCAGGGACGAGCGAAAACAACTGCATCCTAGTCCGGAATGCACTTTCTACCAGTTCAACCATGGACCGAGGACTAGCTGGCATGGCTGCACATCAGTTTTTGGATAGGTGCACGGACAAGAGGCACTGTGGTCTGCTTATTTCTGCAAATAGCGGTGCTTAAATTTAGTGGAATGCACTAGAATTTCAGCTGGTCAGTAGACTGCATGGTTCAGTTCAGCATTCTAGTTGAGAACAAAATTATAATTGGTTATTCTGGAATGAGAGAACCTAACCCTGGATGGTGGCAACAAGAAAAAACCAGAGTGAACTCCAGGAAATTTAAGCCTGCCGGGAGGCCCTTTGCTCAGAGAAGCCTTGCTTGTTTTTTCCTGATTTGTAAACCTTCTCACAACTTTGTCTTTTGTTGTGAACTAGTATATGTTTGTTATGTTCTCTGAATCATTGAGATGTATAAAATTGCTTAACTTATGCTTCTCAAGTTTTTTATGAAGCCGAGTTTAATGTGAGTGTTCCACATGAACGCTGGACTAGCGTGTGAATGTTTGGAATTTACAATGTGGCCTCAGTTAACTGCATGAACCACTGTAACAAGATACATAGTTGCTTATATGTCAGACAACATATTGTTGATTGTTAGCTGGTTGATAGCCTAGTGTTGAAGCGAGCTGAGCCAATGTGTCGTGTTTTGCACAACTGCTTACAAGTGGGGTAGCACCAACAATGTTTAAAAGTACTTATGTATACGTAAGCGCACACAAACAAGTACTCTATTTCATCAAACACACACTGCTTGTATGATAAACTATGAAAACTTATGTCTTACCATGCCATATTCATGAAAAAACCAGTGAGGACGCATCTATTTCGGCAACAATTATGATGGTTCTCACATGATTCACGGGCACACAAAAGTAGCAGCAGTTCCCATAGACGGATTCAAACAAAGTACTAGCCCCATAGGGCTCGATAATAGGCAAGGTTCGGATAATTAGACACAATCCAAACTACTATTAAACACTAGATAGGGCAACTATTTCATGCCATATCTAATCTGGGCTGGACACAAGATGGACCTTGCCATGAACATCATCGAGGACTTCCGGCAGCAGCTCAATCATGTGAACCTACATCAAGATAACCTTGTGGCCTTGCCACTCATAAACTTGTTTGTGGAGGCATGCCACGTCATCTTCCTGCGTAAGCTTGACAAGAACAGTATGCCTCACAAATGAAGGAGTAGCTTTGAACTTCTTGTGCTTCAGTACACCCTGGAAAACATGCCTGACAACAGTGAGGATAGAATACAACTCGACATCGGCATAAGCGCAAATAGCTTCCAGGATCCAACAGCCTAAGAACTATGTTTTCCCAGTGCATATATTCAGGTCATCTGCCTCATAGCGAGTGACATGTACAACCACACAATCCTTGTCTGCCTCAGGGCTCTAATTGAAACAGAAACAAATTCTGAATTACTTTCCAGTATAAGAAACACAAGTTATTTAAACCACTATGTATAGCATGGCATCGAAGCTAATAAAATTTTGCATTATTCATCACCACATACTTAGATGAAAAACCACAATCGAGATCAGCAAAGAAGAAAATCATCTTGGGCAGCTCAACGGGGGGGGTGCACATCCTTGAAGGGGGAAAACTGCTCCTGAAGTGCCACGGGGGTTGTAACCTCAAACGGGGCGTTGACCATCTCAGTAGTGGCCATGAGCGTATGTGGGGTTGGCTCATTAGCTGCCTCCATCTTCTTGGAGCTCTCTGTCTCATGGGGATCAGCCTCGCACGTCTGCTCCAATATCAACAGATCTTTGCCTGGTTCTCCTTGGTCCATCATTAAACTGACGAATACTAGGAGACCACTGAAAGGAAAACACAATCACAATGACAATTAAACAAAAAAGAGAGTGGGGATGTGTTACTGCTTTGCAAAAGTTCATTTTTTTCTCTAAACGAAAATATACCAACATCACGGATCCGCTTACCTTCCTGTAACACCCCGGATTCGTTACGCCAGGTGTCCGCTAGTTATTCGCCTTCGTTGCCATGTCATTTGCTTGCGTGTTGCATTTTACCATGTCATTATCTGCATTTCATCTGCATGTTTTTCAAAACTTGCATCCGTTCGGGTCCTCTCGGTTCTCCCCATTGTCCGTTCGGAGTCCAGACACACTCACACGCGCCCGCGGCACCTCCGAAATATTATTTTATAAGTGGCATAAAAATGTTCTCGGAATGGGTTGCAACTTGTCGTGCGGTCTTATTATAGTGTAGACAGGCCGCCTGCCAAGTTTCGTCGCTTTTGGAGTCCGTTTGATTGTCCAACCGTTAAACGTAGCGGTACCGTTGCCGGTACCTTCGTCGGACGTTTTCGGTATCCGGAAACAATTGCCGGGCTGCATTTATTCCCTCTGCTCTCAGCCCAACCCTCTCTTCACAGCCCACCTAGGCCTTCCTAACCCCCCTCGCGATCGGAAACCGCCCGATCGAGATCGGAGGGCTCCAAAACCCTCCTAAAATGAAACCCTAGGTATCCCTGCCTATATATGGACACCCCCTTCCAAATTTGGCAGCCTACCCCTTCCCTAACCCAGCCGCAGCAATCCCCCCTCCTCCTCGGGATCTCCGCCGCCTCCCACTTCCATTTCCGCGCCACCCGCTCTAGCTCCGCCACTTGGGGCCGCCGCTGCCGCGCCCCGAGCCAACCGGGGACCTCCACGTCGCCCCAACACTCTCCTCCTACAACCCGCGCCCTCCACGTGTCCCCCTGGCCTTCCTCGCGCCGCCCAGGGCCCGGCCGGCCCATCTGAGGCCCTCCGTAGACCGATCTGGGCCCGAGCGTACCGTGCCTCCCGCTCCCGTTCTGGATCGAGGGGAGGATCCCTCGACCCCGAGCCTCGTCGCCGCCACCAGCCTCCACCGCCGCCAGTGCCCTCCGCCACTCCGAGGCCGTCCCTGCACCCTGCTCTCTTTCTTCTCCTTCCCCGTGCCCTCTCCCTCCTGACCGCTCTTGCCCTTTCATCGTCCGCAGTAGGAAAACACCATGGCCGCCCCTGAGCTCTGTCTGCGTCATCGTTGCCCGGATCCGGCGCCGGCCAGCCGGATCCGCCCCGTCCCCACCTCGCTGGGCCTTCTCTGCAGTCCCTCGCCTCGCCGCCCCTTCGCCTCGCTCGCCAGAGCTCTGCTCCAGGCGCCGCCCGCAGCTCTGCATCGAGCAGAGGACGAGCGCCTCGAGCCCGCTCGCCCGCGTTGACCACGGCCACTCCAGCGCCTAGGCCAGCGCCTCCCCAAGGCCCAGTGCCCCCTCTCGGCCTACCTCTCCACCGCCTGGGCTTGGCCCATGGTGAGGCCACCCCACTGACGCCCCTGTGTTTTTTTCCTCTTATTGGTCCAGCAGTTTCGGCCCATTCTTATTTTTTTTCTGTCCAGCGATTTTAGTATTTATCCAGGAATTAATGTTTTACAAAAAAACCCCTATTGTTCATGCATTTAATAACTCACAAAATATGCATCATATGTAAAAACTTCATACATGTAAAATGCTTAGAATTTTGTGTAGATTAATAATATGCCACTTTCATCCATGTTTAAAATGATTAAAATGCTGTTTGCATTTATTTTTGCTAAATGCCATGTTAAAATGCTTTATTTCATAACTAATTAACCGTAGCTCCATTTTAAATAAACTTTATATGTAAATGGGGTGGAAAATGCCTAGATTAACATGGTGCACTTTGTTTTACTGTTTAAAAACTCTAAAATTGTGTTTTGGGCAGAACAGTACCAAATTCATAAATTGCACATGAGGTTTTTCCGGAATTGTTGTTTGTTGTTCCGGCCTCATTTAAACTTGCCTAGATAGTTAGTTTATTTATGCTTCACCTCTTGCCATGTTTAATAACATTTAATATTGTTGAGTACCTAAATGAGAGAGAACTAAATTAGTCATGTGGTGTTTCGTCAATATGCAACTCGTTGCATATTGAGCTCCACTTCATTTGTAGTATTGTTTGTGCACTTTGTCATGCCATGCCTCTTTAAACCGGACATGCATCATACTTGTGTGTGCGTCATGCCATGTTTATGTGATGTTTGTTTACCATGTTGTTTGCTTCTTTCCGGGTTGCCTTCGGTTTCGTTCTGGAGTTGTGAGGATTCGTTCGGCTAAGTCTGCTTGTCTTCTTCATGGACTCGTTCTTCTTCCCTGGATCTCACTACTATCATTGCTATGCTACCCTAGATCTCACTACTATCATTGCTATGCTAGTTGCTTCGTTCTATCACTTTGCTGCGTTACCTATCTTTTGTTCTTCAAGCCTCCCCAAATTGCCATGAACCTCTAACCTTAGACACCATTCCTAGCAAACCGTTGCTTGGCTATGTTATCGCTTTGCTCAGCCCGTCTTGTAGCGTTGCTAGTTGCAGGTGAAGTTGAAGATTGCTCCATGGTGGACAGGATTTTGTTGGGATATCACAATATCTCTTATATTATTAATGCATCTATATATTGGTAAAGGGTGGAAGACTCGGCCTTATGCCTGGTGTTTTGTTCCACTCTTGCCGCCCTAGTTTCCGTCATACCAGTGTTATGTTCCTGGATTTTGCGTTCGTTACGCGGTTGGGTGATTTATGGGACCCCCTTGACAGTTCGCTTTGAATAAAACTCCTCCAGCAAGGCCCAACCTTGGTTTTACCATTTGCCTCACCACCACCTATATTTCCCTTGGGAGTAATTAACCCAAGGGTCATCTTTATTTTAGCCCCCCCCCGGGCCAGTGCTTGTCTAAGTGTTGGTCCGAACCGGGCAGACTGCGGGGCCACCCTCGGGGCAACTCGAGGGCTGGTTTACTCGTAGGCTTCGCTATCCGGTGTTGCCCTGAGAACGAGATATGTGCAGCTCCTATCGGGATTGTCGGCGCATCGGGCGGCTTTGCTGGTCTTGTTTTACCATTGTCGAAATGTCTTGTAAACCGGGATTCCGAGTCTGATCGGGTCTTCCTGGGAGAAGGTATATCCTTCGTTGATCGCGAGAGCTTATCATGGGCTAAGTTGGGACACCCCTGCAGGGTATAATCTTTCGAAAGCCATGCCTGCGGTTATAGGCAGATGGGAATTTGTTAATGTCCGGTTGTAGATAACTTGACACCAGATCCGAATTAAAATGCATCAACCGTGTATGTAGCCGTGATGGTCTCTTCTCGGCGGAGTCCGGGAAGTGAACACGGTCTTTGGGTTATGTTTGACGTAAGTAGGAGTTCAGGATCACTTCTTGATCATTGCTAGTTTCACGACCGTTCCGCTTGCTCTCTTCTCGCTCTTATTTGCGTATGTTAGCCACCATATATGCTTAGTCGCTGCTGCAACCTCACCACTTTACCCCTTCCTTCCCTTTAAGCTTTGCTAGTCTTGATACCCATGGTAATGGGATTGCTGAGTCCTCGTGGCTCACAGATTACTACAACAACAGTTGCAGGTACAGGTTATGCGATGATCATGACGCGAGAGTGATGTTTGCTTGTCTTGGAGTTCTTCTTCTGCTTCTTCTTCGATCAGGGGATAGGTTCCAGGTCGGCAGCCTGGGCTAGCAGGGTGGATGTCATTTGAGTTTCTGTTTGTGTTTCATCCGTAGTCGGATGATGCTCTTTGTATTGTGATGTTGTATTCGTGTGGCATTGTATGCCTCTTGTATGCATCCCCATCTATTATGTAATGTTGATGTAATGATATCCACCTTGTAAAAGCGTTTCAATATGCGATTCTATCCTTGGTGGGACCTTCGAGTCTCTTTAGGATAGTATCGCATATCGGGCGTAACAAGTTGGTATCAGAGCCTCGACCGACCATAGGAGCCCCCTTGATTGTTGGCCGTTGTTGAGTCTAGAAAAAAACTATTTTGAGTCTTAGGATTATATATATCGGAGAGTAGGATTCTTTTTACTCCTCAGCCCCCTTCATCGCTCTGGTGAGGACTCTTGACGTAGATGTTTTGTCTTTCCTCTCCTCAAATTTCACTAAAAAATTTTTAGGATCACGCGGGTATCTTGGAATCGTTCCGATGGTTTTGTGACGAGAACATTGTTTTTGGTGCCTCCTGTCTATTATGTGGCTTTGACCCGGGGAGTTGAGCTCCGAGGTGTTGTTGTCACAATTTTATCGTTGCAGTTCTGGAATACCTGAGTTTTGCCGACATCGAAAATCTCTTTTATGCAGTTGTTGGTGAGATAACCTCGACGTCACCCAGTACTGGGGAGTTCGGGAGTATTGCCATAGCTCGTATAACGGATGCTTTTCGAAGGTTGAGGTACACGATTTCCAGAGTTTCTTGGTTATGTGTTGACGGATGGATACAGCTTGGATGTAGGTATTGTTAGTTTGGGTGAGATATATTGCTTCCCCTGTATCCCCAACACCAGATTGCATAACCAGAAAGTTTCGGGAGTTTATAGGTGGGAATTCAAGTAGCTCCTAGAATATCTTTCCGACATATGCATGATATGGGATTGGGTAAATCTCTGTCATATGTATTTGTTCCGGCTTATTCTGCAAGCCAATCCTTTGTTTTGTTTTATTTGTGGTATTCGAGTTGCTTCAAAGTCAAGTGTTGATTCCATACCTTTCAAGCGGTGTTCTCATATTTCTATGGGAGTGCTAATCCTTCTTGATCATTGAGGTTGTCATGTTAATTATTTTCCAACCGGCGTGTTTCTCTCCAGGCTAATACTATCATTTTTTCCCATTCGCGAGATCAATTCTAAGTTTTCTCAATGGTGTTTGTTTTATCCGTCCCAAGTTGTCTTGTTTTCCCGCCCTCCCACCCTTTTCTACAAGGAATCGTATATTTTAATTAAGTATCCATTTACTCATGTGAAGTCTCTTCATTCTTTTCAATCAATGTTCTGATCCGGTGATCCCTTGTGAAGATGCTCATGAGCTTCAAGTTCATCGTCCTTCATTGTTGTTTCTTCTCCGGTGGATTAATTCCAAGCTTTCAGTGTTGATCATATTCTTTTCCTCGTGTCAAATGCTTTTTCATACCGGTGCACCTCTTAATCTTTCATTTCTCGCTATTCATTTGTCCTGGAGTGCTGAAGATATTTCACAAGACTTGTGTTTCCATTCTCAATCCGTTCAAGATATTTCGAGGTTGTTATCTCATTCAAGTCATTTAATTCAACCGGTGCAATTTCCCTTTCAAGTAATTTTTCGAAGGTGTATCTTTTGAGTGGGCCCTAACCCACAGGTCTTTTCCCAGGATCTTACCTGACTCTTCTAATTTCCCAGAGCTATTCTCAAATCCTTTTCAAAGTTTGACGTAAGAATGAATTTTCATCAGTCATATTCTTTCTTCAGTATCGCTTTCAAAATATTTTCATCGTTGGTTCAACCTTTCTAATTTTCTCCCGGAGTATCTCAACAATTCATGGTGGTGTTTCCCATCGTCATTCTCAACATTTCAAGACCAAAGAAGAGTTTTCCTCCAAATCTTATCCGTTCTCTCAAAGATTCGTGATTCTAGCTTGATGCCATCCTCTCGTAATTGTTTTCGATTGTCACAATTCTTTTCACCCATCCGAAGCATTTCATGAGTTGTTTCCATTTCTTTCCTCCGATGGCCATCATGTCATAATTCTTCGTTCTCAGCATGTAGCTATCGTTCTTGAATTCTTCCGGTGCATCGCTCAAATATCCTCTAATTAGTTCATGATCTCTTCGTTCTCGTGTATCTAAATCCCCTCAAGTATCTTCATTCGTTTTCAAATTCTTCCCGGTGAATTGTGCCTTTGCTACTTTCATTTTCAAGTCTTATGGTGGTTTGTTCAAGATTTCACTTCCTTCGTTATCATATCAATTCATTCGTTGTTTCCAAATCCCACTGGTGGCTCCATCAATACCTTCTCAAGTTTACGCTATATCTTTCTTAATCCTTTTTCAAGGGGAATAAGTAGTATGCCAAATCCGTTGCTTGTCATCAATTAAATTTGATGAAGGATAAGCATACAATAAATCTTATTCTTATTTCCTCGAGGTGACTCAATTCTTTTTACGGAGATTATTCATGATGAATAAATTCTTGATTACAAGTGATTCATCTTTCTTTCCGGAGTTGGTCATCATATCACATTCTCGGTTCGAGAGGCTTCATCTTTCTTTTCGGAGTTCCAAGCTCTCTCAATTATCTCGTCGTGAAGCTCCATCTAAATCATTGCAAGGGTTCACCTTGTGTTTTCAACCTCTCTTTCTTTCTATCATCCTTTTATTACTAGAGTTCTTCATGGAGGCTCTACATGATGGTTCATCAAGGATTTCTTTCATTCTCATTTTGTTCTTCAAGATTTCTCTCGGAGCTAAGATCCGCCAAGCTATACTCAAAAAATAAACATGGTGCTCAACACATGTCTTGTTTTGAGGAGTTCAAGTATTCTTCATCTTGCATTCCAAAGTGCAATTCTTTCTACCTTATCTTTTGAGGTGGTGTTATGTCACTCTTGACAATTTCCTTCGTGTTTCATGATTCATATGTTGTCAAGAATGAGGTATTTTAAATCCATCATTTTCTCTTCGTTCAAGAGATCTTTTTGACCAATCAACTTCTTTGTTGCAGTTATCTTGGGTTATATTTAACCTAAAGCCTTCCCTAAGGAATGTTGCTATTGTGGTGCTTATCAATGATCCAAGTTTTTTTCCTATCCTCTTGGCGAAAGGAGTTATCATCTCCATGTTGACCTCAATCCAATCTATTGTTTCCGTTAGTGGCAGAATTTCGCCTCAATTTTGAGAAGTTTTCCATAAGCCCACTACAAACTTGTGTTTTTCGTTGTTGATTTTCCAACAACTCCGTTTAATCCTTCTTTGCAAGGATGCTTTCCAACTTCATTTGTGGCAGAAATTGTCATTTTCTTCTCCGCCCCTTTATCCCAACAATCTAGCTTCTATTCTTTCGTTCCGGAGGCATTGTGATGTTGCTCATTTCACTCATCATCTTGCTTTGGCAAGATCATGTTCTTCTCCTTGCTTCTCCATTTAACTGGAGTGTTGTGTCATCTCTTCAAGTTCTTTCATCTTATCAAGTTTTGCCTCTCTTTTCAACCTGAGTGCTGTCTGAAATCCTTCTTACCCATTATGTCATTCTTTCAATACTTCCGGAGGCAGTGTGTTGTTGATTTCATCAAGTATCTTCCCATCTTCTCAAGTTCATGTTCTATTCCTTCCATGTTCAACCGGAGTGCTGCCCGGATTCTTCCTCTCTCATCTTGTTGTAACCGGAATGGTTTTGAACCCTATCTTGTCCATTAAACACTTGATTCATGTCTTTGCAACCTTCAAGTTATCGTAATGTTCCTTGTTCCTCTTTTCTAACGGATTGTTGCAATCTCATTCATCTCTGTTGTGTTCTTTTTTCAATTTGTTCAACCTCTCAAGGTTCATGGTTTCACTCGTTTGTCGAAGAAGCAACTTAGTTTACCTCTTCTCTTCCTCTTTCGTTTCTCTCCGGTGCCATCCTAGATCTCGGGACGAGATCTCTTGTTAGTGGAGGAGTGTTGTAACACCCCAGATTCGTTGCGCCAGGTGTCCGCCAGTTATTCGCCTTCGTTGCCATGTCATTTGCTTGCGTGTTGCATTTTACCATGTCATCATCTGCATTTCATCTGCATGTTTTTCCAAACTTGCATCCGTTCGGGTCCTCCCGGTTCTCTCCATTGTCCGTTCGAAGTCCAGACACACTCGCACGCGCCCGCGGCACCTCCAAAATATTATTTTATAAGTGGCATAAAAATGTTCTTGGAATGGGTTGCAACTTTCGTGCGGTCTTATTATAGTGTAGACAGGCCGCCTGCCAAGTTTCGTCGCATTCGGAGTCCGTTTGACTGCCCAACCGTTAAACGTAGTGGTACCGTTGCCGGTACCTTCGTCGGACGTTTTCGGTATCCGGAAACAATTGTCGGGCTGTATTTATTCCCTCTGCTCTCAGCCCAACCCTCTCTTCACAGCTCACCTAGGCCTTCCTAACCCCCCCTCGCGTCCGGAACCGCCCGATCGAGATCGGAGGGCTCCAACACCCTCCTAAAACCAAACCCTAGCCATCCCTGCGTATATATGGACACCCTCCTTCCAAATTTGGCAGCCTACCCCTTCCCTAACCCAGCCGCAGCAATCCCCCCACCTCCTCGGGATCTCCGCCGCCTCCCACCTCCATTTCCACGCCACCCGCTCCAGCTCGCCACTTGGCGCCGCCGCCGCCGCGCCCCGAGCCAACCGGGGACCTCCACGTCGCCCCAACACTCGCCTCCTCCAACCCGCGCCCTCCACGCGTCCCCCTGGCCTTCCTCGCGCCGCCCAGGGCCCGGCCGGCCGATCCAAGGCCCGCGGCAGACCAATCTGGGCCCGAGCGCCCCGCGCCTCCCGCTCCCGTTCTGGATCGAGGGGAGGATCCCTCGACCCCGAGCCCTCGTTGCCGCCACCAGCCTCCACCGCCGCCGATGCCCTCCGCCACACCCAGGCCGTCCCTGCACCCTGCTCTCTTTCTTCTCCTTCCCCGTGCCCTCTCCCTCCTGACCGCTCTTGCCCTTTCATCGTCCGCAGCAGGAAAATGCCATGGCCGCCCATGAGCTCCGTCTGCGCCGTCGTTGCCCGGATCCGGCGCCGGCCAGCCGGATCCGCCCCGTCCCCACCTCGTCGGGCCTTCTCTGCAGTCCCTCGCCTCGCCGCCCCTTCGCCTCGCTTGCCGGAGCTCTGCTCCAGGCGCTGTCCGCAGCTCTGCATCGAGCAGAGGACGAGCGCCTCGAGCCCGCTCCCCCGCGTTGACCGCGGCCACTCCAGCGCCTGGGCTAGCACCTCCCCAAGGCCAGTGCCCCTTCCCGGCCTACCTCTCCACCGTTTGGGCTTGTCCCATGGTGAGGCCACCGCGCTGAAGCCCCTGTGTTTTTTTCCTCTTGTTGGTCCAGCAGTTTCGGCCCATTCTTATTTTTTTTCTGTCCAGCGATTTTAGTATTTATCCAGGAATTAATGTTTTATAGAAAACCCCCTGTTGTTCATGCATTTAATAACTCACAAAATATGCATCATATGTAAAATCTTCAAACATGTAAAATGCTTAGAATTTTGTGTAGATTAATAATATGCCACTTTCATCCATGTTTAAAATGTTTAAAATGTTGTTTGCATTTATTTTTGCTAAATGGCATGTTAAAATGCTTTATTTCATAACTAATTAACCGTAGCTCCATTTTAAATAAACTTTATATGTAAATGGGGTGGGAAAATGCCTAGATTAACATGGTGCACTTTGTTTTACTATTTAACAACTCTAAAATTGTGTTTAGGGCAGAACAATACCATATTCATAAATTGCACATGAGGTTTTTTCGGAATTGTTGTTTGTTGTTCCGGCCTCATTTAAACTTGCCTAGATAGTTAGTTTATTTATGCTTCACCTCTTGCCATGTTTAATAACATTTAATATTGTTGAGTACCTAAATGAGAGAGAACTAAATAAGTCATGTGGTGTTTCATCAATATGCAACTCATTGCATATTGAGCTCCACTTCATTTGTAGAATTGTTTGTGCATTTTGTCATGCCATGCCTCTTTAAACCGGACATGCATCATACTTGTGTGTGCGTCATGCCATGTTTATGTGATGTTTGTTTACCATGTTGTTTGCTTCTTTCCGGGTTGCCTTCGGTTTCGTTCCGGACTTGTGAGGATTCGTTCGACTACGTCCGCTTGTCTTCTTTTGTTCTTCAAGCCTCCCCAAATTGCCATGAACCTCTAACCTTTGACACCATTCCTAGCAAACCGTTGCTTGGCTATGTTACCGCTTTGCTCAGCCCCTCTTATAGCGTTGCTAGTTGCAGGTGAAGTTGAAGATTGCTCCATGGTGGAGAGGATTTTGTTGGGATATCACAATATCTCTTATATTATTAATGCATCTATATACTTGGTAAAGGGTGGAAGGCTCGGCCTTATGCTTGGTGTTTTGTTCCACTCTTGCCGCCCTAGTTTCCGTCATACCGGTGTTATGTTCCCGGATTTTGCGTTCCTTACGCGGTCAGGTGATTTATGGGACCCCCTTGATAGTTCGCTTTGAATAAAACTCCTCCAGCAAGGCCCAACATTCATTTTACCATTTGCCTCACCACCACCTATATTTCCCTTGGGAGTAATTAACCCAAGGGTCATCTTTATTATAGCCCCCCCGGGCCAGTGCTAGTCTAAGTGTTGGTCCAAACTAGAGCACCGTGCGGGGCCATCCCTTGGCTACTTGGGTTACGTCGGTTCCTGTATGCTTCTCTTATACGGTGTTGCCCTGAGAACGAGATATGTGCAGCTCCTATCAGGATTGTCGGCGCATCGGGCGGTCTTGCTGGTCTTGTTTTACCATTGTCGAGATGTCTTGTAAACCGGGATTCCGAGTTTGATCGGGTCTTCCTGGGAGAAGGTATATCCTTCGTTGATCGCAAGAGCTTATCATGGGCTAAGTTTGGACACCCCTGCAGGGTATAATCTTTCGAAAGCCGTGCCTACGGTTATAGGCAGACGGGAATTTGTTAATGTCTAGTTGTAGATAACTTGACACCAGATCCGAATTAAAACGCATCAACCGTGTGTGTAGCCGTGATGGTCTCTTTTCGGCGGAGTCCGGAAAGTGAACACGGTTTCTGGGTTATGTTTGACGTAAGTAGGAGTTCAGGATCACTTCTTGATCATTGGTAGTTTCACGACCATTCCACTTGCTCTCTTCTCGCTCTTATTTGCGTATGTTAGCCACCATATATGCTTAGTCGCTGCTGCAACCTCACCACTTTACCCCTTCCTTCCCCTTTAAGCTTTGCTAGTCTTGATACCCATGGTAATGGGATTGCTGAGTCCTCTGGCTCACAGATTACTACAACAACAGTTGCAGGTACAGGTTTCGCGATGATCTTGACGCGAGAGCGATGTTTGCTTGTATTGGAGTTCTTCTTCTGCTTCTTCTTCGATCAGGGGATAGGTTCCAGGTCGGCAGCCTGGGCTAGCAGGGTGGATGTCATTTGAGTTTTTGTTTGTGTTTCATCCGTAGTCAGATGTTGATCTTATGTAATGTGATGTTGTATTCATGTGGCATTGTATGCCTCTTGTATGTATCCCCATCTATTATGTAATGTTGATGTAATGATATCCACCTCGCAAAAGCGTTTCAATATGCGGGTCTATCCTTGGTGGGACCTTCGAGTTCCTTTTGGATAGGGTCGCATATTGGGCATGACACTTCCCTATGTTGGGAGACAAGTACAGTGGAAGATGCAAGTGTTGCCTTTCTTGAAGAAAGTGAGGGAGAAGGGGATTCAGCGAAGAGTGAAATGATGGCTGCTTTGTCCATCAAACTTAGACTACGGGGGGTGGGGTTTTGTGATACGACGACTCGTTACTGCCGCGCTACGACTGGGGTGACTCTCCTCCTGCATACTGCCTTCTAATTTTGTGGATTGCATTTGGGCCCGTGCGCTGCATGGCCCGCATGTCGGTGAACAAAAGTATAATGACATTCAGTAGAGGGAGATGTTTCGATAACCTAGGAGGATCCAGAAGCGGTAGTGCATCCACTGTACTAGTAGTAATTGTTTCTCTGGGCCCAAGACAAAACAGCCCATCCACCCTAGTAAATAGTAAAATCAATTCAAAAGCCCATATATTTACTTAATGAGAGGCGCTACCCACACCCGGCACAGCGCCCCCCCCCCCAAAAAAAACCTGGCTGCTCTTCTTCCTCCTCACTCCCACCCACCTCACGTCAGCTTGCTCCACTCGTACCCCCAAATTCCTCACCTCACTTGTTGTGGTGGGTGCACGGCAGATGCCAACGGATGGCTAAAGAGATGAGGAGGCTCGAGGGCACTGGTGGGCTCCAGAGGCGAGGTCGGCATGAGCGAGCGCGGGACGCAAGACATACCCGGGTCCGGGGGCTCTCCGGAAAATACACCCCTAGTCCTGATCGAGTGTGGTTGATATGCAATCAGTACAATTGCTCCTAGAGTTGTTTGGAGGAAGAAGGAGGGTTGGCCAGGGCTTGGCTACTCCCTCTCTCCCTGCATGTGTCTGTGAATGTTCTACTTGATCGGGCTGCTACTTCTCTGCGTGCTTCCCTGCTGCTTGCTTGGTATGCATGAGGGCTCCTTGGAGGCGGTTTATTAGGCCAACCCCCCAGCGGTACAATTGGAATGTTACAAGCCCGTAGGGCCGGTTTTGTCAACGACTAGAACCTGGAGATGGGACCCGCCTGGTGCCCAGGGCTCGCCGTGTTCTCCTAGGTGCAGAGCCCGCGTTGCTTAGGGCACTGTGCGCCATCTTGTCGATCGTCGCGGGAGGGCGGGTTTGAGTCATGGTACAGTGGCGCTCCATCAGGTCGCCGCATGCTGCGTCAGCAGTGACGACGGGGGCACTGTTGCCACTGCCAGCCCTGGTCAGCGGGCAGGTGAGGGGCACTGTTGCCACACTCCGGCTGACCTGAGGCATGGGCGGAGCACTATTGCCTCGGTCATCAGAAGGTGGAGACTCGTCCCATCATATGGCCTGGATGGGATAGGGAGACTGACCCATGGCTGGGTGAGGAACATGCGAAGTGTGGAGCTGGCTTGTCGGGAAGTCTTGGTGTGCCAGGTTTCGACCGTCTTGAGCTGGTGTTGGGTCGAGTCGAGGAGTTTGGCCGGGTTGGAGAGTTCGGCCAGGTCGAGGGGACTTGGCGGGTTGGGCGACCCGACCAAGCGTGAGCCGGCTTGAGGGCGAATGTTGGCCCCATCGTTTTTTGAAAGGTCCGGGTTCCGTTGCCTGCCCGGGGTTCACCCCCCGTCAGTAGTCCCCGAAGCTGCGAAGGTCCGGCCGTCTTCGGATGGGAGGGCCTTCGCAGTCCCCCTCCCGAGGAGGGCAAATCTTGCGACCGCCCGGGTCCGGCAACACCCACTGTGTGCCGTTTCCGAAACCGGATTGTAGCCTCTCGGTAGAGGCGGGAAACTGGAGGGTCCGCCGAATTTTGAGGCAATCCCATGGGCTTCGCACGGGCGCCACGTGGCGCCTGGAAGCCGGAGGGGCCTGACAAGCCACGCTTGTGATGGTACTGGGCAATGCGTTGGGGCCCACCGCCGTGCGCCTTTGGCTCACGCGTGCAGATTTATTGTAGCGTCCGAAAGTCGGTTGCTCTTCCCCATGCAGTTATTGCTTGTGTACGTGCGCACTTATTGCGGGGAAGTGGGAAGAGCGAGCGCAAACGATCCCACTTCCCCCACATTTCGAACCGAGGCTTATACATTGGGGCGAGGGGGCGGCGGACATCATTCTCACTCGTGCTCCCCTACCTCTTCATCCTCTCTCTGCTTCCTGCGACTGTCACGCCGCGGCGCACACCATTTCGAGCAGATCTCTATCACCGTTCTTCTTCCTTCTTTCTTTTTCATCTCCGTTGATGGCGCTGCCGTCGGGCTCGTGGATGAGCCTGACCGTCACCCTCGATGACATCGCCTACCTCCGCACCACCAGGCGCTTGCCAGGGGAGACGAAGGTTGCTGCGCGCCTGCCACAGGGTGAGCGAGAATCGCGGACCAAGGGTATGGAGCACGTGGTCTTCTTCCTGCACTCCAAGCGTGGGTTCGTCCTTCCTGCGAGCACCTTCTTCTGCGACTTTTTGGAGTTCTTCGGGATCCAGCCCCATCATCTTGGCGCCGGCGCCATCGTGTAGCTCTGGGGCTTCGTCACCCTCTGCAAGGGCTACCTGGGGGTCGAGCCTACGATCGACCTCCTGGTGCACTTATTCTCCATGAAGCAGCAGGGGCCGGGGAGATGTCCGACTGCAGGGCCGCCGTTATCTCGAAGCGGTCAGGCTCTGATTGCCCCAAGATTCCGCTGGAGGATTCTGCCAAGAAATGGCAGAATTCTTTCTTCTACGTCCGCAACCTCGGTGCGGACCACATCAACTTGCCGGCCTTCGTCAACACGCCGCCGCCGGCGAAGCAGAACTGGGGTTATTACCCTAGGCACCCGTCCCAAGAAATACTCAACCTCTGCGACCGGGTGTCGGAGATGAAGGCGCAGGAGAGGCTCACCGGCACCGACCTCATCGCCGCGTTCATTATGCGCCGGTTTCTGCCGCTGCAGCAACGCAACTGCCTCATCTGTTAGATGATCGGTGTCCAAGATCCCAACCGCATGTTGTTCATGCACCTGGGGGCGGACCAGGTCACGCGTCGGGTCAATGATTTCTCCAAGGCCGTGCTACGGGATGACTGGCAGTTCAGCAAGCCACTATATGGCCACGCGAACCCGGCGCCCATGGTGAGTCCCTGGTCTCGATACTTTGCTGCTGCACATCTTCTTATTCATCCCAATGCAACGCCGGAGGTGCTTCAGAACGCCATCCGGCATCCTTATGCCCGGGCACCGTCGCAGGTGGTGCGGGTCGAGTCGGAGGAGCCTGCGGCTCACGGCAGAGGGGAGGAGGCAGCCGCCGACGTCGACGCGGGGCGCCACCCGGGTAAGATTTGTTTATCATATTCCTTGAGTTGCCGGGTACGACGTGGCGTGGGTAATGTTGACGCAAGCCGTTGGTGTAGTGGTGCTGGGCAGAGGAGACGGCAGCACAGGCGATGCCGGGTCGTCGCGAGGGACGCTGGCGGCGAGCCGTCCGCACGGGAAGGACAACATCGTGCCGCAGTCCCCGACCGTGAAGCGCGTGGCGAACCCGGCTGGGGGTGCAAGGCCGGCCGCCAAGGGGAGGCGCGGGGCTCCGCGGGAGAGGCCGGCGAGGCCCACCGTTTTGTTGTTGTCGGGGTAAGTTTCTCTCTTGCTTGCATCCGAGTGCACGAGGGGGCCTGCTTGTTGTTCACTTCGTCTTGAACTTCAGGTCACCAATCTTGCTGGTGAGGGCGGCGGCAGACGCCGCGTCCATCGAGGGTGCCGCGTTCGAAAGGAGGTGGTTCCACGCTGCCGATCGGGTCGGTCCAGGCCTGGACCAACACAGCGGCGACATGGGCATGAGCCGGTGAGGAGCCAGCGTGGCTGGAGATGCCGGCGGGGACGATGGTGGTGGCGACGGTATTCGAGCCGTCGTTGTTGGGGGAGCGCGACCAAGGAGGCCGTGCGGTGGTGGTGGACCTCGACCGGGAAGTCGTGGTTGTTGGGGACGACACCCCGCCGTGGATTAACGCGGTCGAGCGGGCGGGGGTCGACGGAGGCGGCAGTGATGCCGTCTTGGAGGAGGCGCCGCAGATGGCGCCGTAGGGGGCGCCCCAGGCATCGATGAGCGAGGCACCGCTTGTGGTGGCGCCACAAGCCACCCCGACTATCGAGCCGGCGGTGGCGCCGGATACGGCGTCAGAAGACACAGCGGCCACGGGAGGAGCGGCCAGTGGAGAGCACGCCCTGGTACTCAGGCTAGGGGGGCGCCGATCCGTCGGGTTGCTTCCGACACGGGGCGGGGCTGGCGAGGTTTTCATGCCCTAGACCTAGGAGGAGGCGGCAATGGATGCCGTCAGCTGCCGTCTACGAGGGCAGACGGACCAGATCCAGGCCTTCGCCCAGGCCGAGGTGGAGTAGGCGCAGGAGCTGGAGTGCGTCGTGCTGGTAAGTTCTTTTTCCTTGTCTTCTACTTTTTTCTCTTTTTTTGGCTTCTTCTTTGTGGGGGTGCGCTAGCACACCCACTGGGTGTAGCCCCTGAAGTTCGGGCCAACTACATAGTAGTTGGGTTGAATCATAAAATGTCGTCTTATGCTGATCGCTGCCTTTTTGCATAACGAGATTCCTACCGGGTCAGCGCCTTCAACTGGATTCCTACCGGGTCAGTGTCCGGAGCTTGAGGAGCAGCTCGCCGCCAAGGAGGAGGAGCTCCATGTCGCTGCAGGTATTTTTCTTGTGCTCTTTTTTAGTGGGGGGCACTAGCACACCCACTGGGTGTAGCCCCCGAGATTCCGGCCAACTGCGTAGTACTTGGGTCGAATCTTTAAACTAGTCCTTTGTTCCTGAATCTTCTTCTTGTAGCCGAGGTGCTGTCTCGGAAGACCTGGCTATTTCGGGCCGGCATCCACTATGACCGGCTTGTCGCCGACGCCAGCCGGCTTGGGGCCAAGGTGGCGGACACGAAGGCGGAGATGGTGGTAGCCCGGCGGTCGCTCGACGAAGCCAGCCGGCTGTAGGAGGAGCTCGCCGGTGACAAGAGCCATCTTGAGGCCAAGGTGGAGTGCCTCAAGGTAGAAGCCGCCAAGGTTGTGGAGGCGCAACAGGCCCTGGCCGAGGTGGACCAGTAGCGCGACAAGATGGCCGACGACAAGGGCCATCTCCAGGCCGAGATGGAGCGCCTGAAGGGGCTGATGGCCCAGGCGGAGGAGGCCCATCAAGGGTAGACCCGCCGCCATGAGGCATCCGATAAGGCAACGAGGATAAGGACGCCGAGCTGAAGGCGACCCTTGCCAAGGTGGCCAACTTGGAGAAGATGCTCCAAGAGCGTGATGGCACCATTGCTCTAGAGCGGCGCGACACGTTTCTTGAAGTGCAGCACCTGGAAGAGTCCTTCTCTAGTAAGTGCTTTTCTTGAGTTCTGCCGGGTTGGGATCCCGGCTTCTTCTCCTTGTTGATTTTTTCTGACTTGCTTTGCTTCCTGACAGGGGCCTTCCCAGAGACGCGCTAGCTGCCAGAGGAAGCCGTCCATTTTCAGCGAGACCCGCTGGGGGTCGTTGGCTCCGGGACCGACCCACAGGTGGCTTGGACTTTCCCGAAGATCATGACCACCGCAGAGGCTCGTCTGCAAGTCTCGAGCGAGCAGATGGGGCGGCTCTCTCAGGCCGGCATGGTGATGACAGTGGCCCTGTGGCCGGGCTCCGTCGCGCCGAGCAGCTTCACACGGCAGGCGTGGTGGTTGGAGATGGGGCCGGACCGGCTCCATGAGTGGCGTGTTTCCGCTGCTTGTGTTGGCGCTGAGATGAGGCTCAGGTTTGTAGTGTCCTGGTACCCAGACCTGCAGCTGGATGCGTTGATGGGCCAGCGGGCCAGCTTGGAGGACCTACTGCAGGCGCAGGCCTAACGGATCACTGCCCAAGCTAGCTACGTCGCTGGGGTCACCTTCCATGATGAGTTCCACCCGGAGCGGGCGTAGGATGGCGGAGTCGTGCCTAGCGACGACTATGGCCTGCTTCTGCATGACCCGGAGGGCAGCTCCGAGGAGATGAACATCTACCGTGACTGGGGTGCTGAGGAGGAAGACAACGACACTTCGGCGGACCGGGAGGCTGCCGAGGGGGAGCCGTCAGCTGCGCGACTCGGCGCTAGAAATGCCTGAGGCTGCTATATCATATCTTAGCGGAATTTTTTTTAGGTAGCAGGTCCACTCACCCACTGTGGGTTTCCGGGTATAATGAACTCTGGCCTTGCGCCTATCCTTTAAGATTTGGGATGTGTATATTTCATGGATGCATATGCTTTTGCTTTTCGCTTTTTGAGCCGTTTTCTTGGGACCTTCCTCTCTCGAACCTCCCCTCGCAAGTCTGACGGCCGAGGCTTCGGTCCGTGACAAGGAGTTTGGTTTTTTAGAGGAACGGGCGGTACTTAGGCTTTCAAAATGTTGAGCGCGAGCGAAACACCCACTAGTCCGGCTAGCGGCAATCCGGCGAAGCCAGTTGGCCGGCAGCCGGTCATGCGGCCACTTAAAGTGATGGGCCGGGTTGGGCGACCCAGCGACTCTTGATTTAGTGTTTGAGGCGTGCTGGTGCTCTGGCCCGTTGTGCTTGCCACCCGACAGCCGAAGCCGGTTCTATGGCCTAGTGCGAAGTGGGGGCTGCGGCATCCCTAATGCGTAAAAAATCACCAAGGAAGGTGGCGGGTGGCGACCAAACCGGCCAGCCCCCGAGCCCCCGGGTCGAGCGAGTTGGACCGATGGTCGGGTTTTTAAGAGCAAACTGATGTGCAAATGTAGGAGACACAATAACTTGGTCAGAAAAGGGCAGCCCCAGAGAGTCGTTGGGGGACTCCATAGTTTCATGTGTTTACAAAAGGCAGCGATACATACGTGCATACAGCTAACTATAAAACAGGCGGAGGAGTTCCGCATTCCATGGCCAGGTTGTCTCTTCACCAGCGGTGTCTCTCTTGCGCTTGTTCGACTCGCGGGCTTCGATGAGGTAGTAGGCGTTGCGATCACACAAGGCCCTGCTGACGATGAATGGGCCCTCCCATGGAGGGGACAGCTTGTTGTGGTAGAATGCGAGGGGCTTGACTCGGAGGACGCACAACAAGAAGATCAAGGCCCTCCCATCACTTTAAGTGGCCCATACGGTCTCCCTCGTAGAATGCGAGGGGCTTGATCTTCTTGTTGTGGTAGTGCCTTAGGCGTTGCTGGTAGATGGCTAAACGGCTGAGCGCCAGGAGGCGCACTTCTTTGAGTAGGTCAACATCGTCTTCACGGGCTTCCTTGGCTTCGGCTTCATTGTACATCACGACACGCAGTGAGTCGAACTCGATGTCGGTCGGGATGACGGCTTCGGCTCCATAAACGAGGAAGAATCGATGAACCCGGTCGACCGGTTTGGCATGGTGCGGAGACTCCAGAGGACGATCGGCAACTCGTCAAGCCAGCTGCCGGGTGAGTGGATGACCGGCTCGACGAGCCGTGGCTTGATGCCGGATAGGATGAGGTCGTTGGCCCGCTCGACCTACCCGTTGGATTGCGGGTGTACAATGGAGGTCAGGTCGAGGTGGATGCCAGAGACGAAGCAGTATTGCACGAGCGTGCCCTTGGAGAAGTTGGTGTCGTTGTCTGTTATGATGTTGTTCGGCATGCCATAGCGCACCACGATGTCTTTGATGAACCGGACGACCGTCGGCCCGTCCAGCTTCTTGATCGGCCATTCTTCGATCCACTTGGTGAACTTGTCCACCACCACCAGCAAATGTGTCATGCCGCCTCGGGCAGTTTTGAAGGGTCCCACCATGTCGAGTCCCCATACCGTGAAGGGCTAGGCGATCGGGATAGTCCGGAGTGCCGACGCCGGCTAGTGGTTGTGCTTGCTGAAGCGCTGGCATCCCTCACACTTTAGGACGAGTGACTCGGCGTCTTGGAGGGAGGTAGGCCAGTAGAAACCATGGCGGAAAGCCTTGGCCAACAGGGACCGTGAGGTGGCATGGTGCCCGCACTCGCCCTGGTCTATTTCGAGGAGGATCTCAATGCCTTGGTCCTGCTCGATGCAGCATTGGAACACACCAGTGGAGCTGTGTTTGACAAGCTCGTTGTTGATGATGTTGTAGGCAGACGCCTGGCATTGCACTTGTCGAGCTTCGGTCTCATCCACGGGTAGGACACCATTCTATAGGAACTTCGAGATTGGCAGGGCCCAAGATGGGGTTGTCACCACGGCGAAGACGACTACTAGGGCGGATTCTGGAGCGGTAGCCCTCGAGCTGGGTTGAGCAGCCCCCGGGTTGGGGACGGCGGCTTCCGGGTCGAGGGCTATGGTGGCCGGGTCAACAGCTTTAGTCCCCGGGCTGGGTTCAGCAGTCCTCGAGCTAGGTTCGGAAGCTCCTGGGCCGGGTTGGGGCGCGGCCGGGTTGTCCGAAACATAGATGGACTCGGAGTGCAGAGACTGCTTTACGGACGGCTTGCGCAGGTGCTCGAGGGAGACGCCAGACGGAATGGACTGCCGGGACGAGGCGATCTTGGCGAGCGTGTCGGCCGCCTCATTTTCCACAGGCGGGACGTGGAGGAACTCGCAGCCCACGAAGAATCCGGACAGCTTCTGGACGAGGAAGTGGTAGCTTGCCATGTTGGAGTCGCGGGCGTCCCACTCGCCGGAGCATTGCTGCACCACTAGATCCGAGTTGTCGTAGCACAAGATGCGCCGGAGGTCGAGTTCCTTGGCAAGTCATAGGTCGTGCACAAGGGATTCGTACTCGGCTATGTTGTTGGAGGCAGCAAAGTGGATCTGGAGTGCATAGCGAAGTCGGTCGCCCTTCGGGGAAGACAGCACAATGTCGGCCCTAGGCCGAGACACATCTTGGAGCCGTCGAGTGCATGCGCCAGTGCGTTGAGTCCGGTGGCGGCGGCAGGTACTGGGTCTTTGTCCAGTCGACGAGGAAGTCGGCCAGGGCCTGGAACTTGATCGTGGTGCGGGGCTCGTAGAGGATGGTGTGGCCGGCTAGCTCGAGCGCCCACTTGGCGACCCGGCCAGAAGCGTCCCGGCACCCGATGATTTCGCCGAGGGGGGACGTGTTGACCACGATGACAACATGCTCTCGGAAGTACTGCTTCAATTTCTTGGCGGTAAAGTACACACCAGAACACATCTTCTGGTAGTGCGGGTAGTTCTTCTTGGAGGTGGAGAGCACCTCGCTCAGGTAGTAGACTGGGCGCTGGACGGCTTGGACCTTGCCCTTCTCTGGTCGCTCGACCACCATCATCGTGCTGACCGACCGCGAGGTCGCGGCAACATAGAGCAACAACGACTCCTCGGCCGGCGTGGCCAGGACTGGTGTGGTGGAGAGCATGCACTTGAGATCCCGGAAAGCCTCGTCCGCCTAGTCGTTCCATTCGAATGGTTTCATCTTCTTCATCAAATGATACAGGGCCAAGGCCCTCTTGCCCAGCCGGCTAAGAAACCGGCTGACCAAGGCCAAGTAGCCGGTGAACTTCTGGACATTGCGCAGCCGGGCCGGCTTGCGCATGCACTCGATGGCCTTGATCTTCTCCGGATTCGCCTCAATGCCGCGCTCCGAGACGAGGAAGCCGAGTAGCTTTCCAGCAGGACGCCGAAAACACACTTCTCCGGGTTGAGCTTGACTTTCTATTTGCGCAGGTTGGCGAATGTTTCCTTCAGGTCGTCGAGGAGCGTGAGGTGCTGATTGGTCTTCACCATGATGTCATCCATGTAAACATGGATGTTGCGGCCGAGTTGCGGCGACAAGCATTTCTGCATGCAGCGCTGGAAAGTGGCGCCGGCGTTCTTCAGGCCGAATGACATGGTGATGTAGCAATACGCCCCAAAGGGCATGATGAAGGACGTCTTCAGGGCGTCGACCGGGTCCAGCTTTATCTGGTGATAGCCCGAGTAAGCATACAGGAAGCACAGGAGCTCGCACCCAGCGGTCGAGTCAATGACTTGGTCGAGCCGCGGGAGGGCGAATGGATCCTTGGGACAGGCCTTGCTCAGGCTGGTGTAGTTGATGCACACTCGCGAGGTGTTGTTCTTCTTCAGGACGAGGACTGGGTTGAATAGCCACTCGGGGTGGAACACTTCAATGATGAAGCCAGCCGCCAAAAGCTTGGCGACCTCTTCACTGATGGTTCTTCTCTTCTCTTCAGAGAAACGTCGTAGGGGTTTGCGGACCGGCTTGGCGTCCTTGCGGACATGGAGTTTGTGCTCTGCATACTTCCTCAGGATACCCGGCATGTCCTTCGGGGTCCAAGAAAAAATATCCCGATTCTCATGGAGGAAGTCGACGAGCTCGCCTTCCTATTTGTTGTCGAGGCGGGAGCCTACGACAACGTACTTGCTGCAGCTGGGATCTTACAGGTTCAACTTCACTTTCTTGGTATCCTTGAAGGGCTTGAAGGCGGCCTCGTCAGACGGCTCTTCGGCCGGGATCGGCGTGGCTGATGTCTCGTTAGCCAGGGCGACGACCCGGTCGAGCTGGCGCCGCTCCTCGGCTATGACCAACGACTCAGCCAGCTTGGCGCCCTCTCAGGCGCACTCCAGGGACTTGCGATAGTCGCCAGTGATGGTGATGAGGCCCTTCGGACCCGGCAGCTTCATCTTTAGGTAAGCATAGTGGGGGACCGCCATGAAATTGGTGAGCGCGGGCCAGCCCAGCAGCGCGTGGTACGCGCTGGACAGGTCCACCACCTCGAACCAGATCGGCTCGCGTCGGAAGTGGTTGTTGTCGCCGAACACGACGCCGAGCTGGACCCGGCCAATCAGAGAGCAGGAGAGGCCGTGGAAGCTCGTTCGAGTCGGCTCCAGGTCTTTGGCCTCGAGGCCGAGCTTGGTCATGGTGTCGTGGTAGAGGATGTTGATGCTGCTGCCGTCGTCGATCAGGACTCGGGAGAACTTGCACGTGCACCGAGGAGCGATGATTGTGGGGTTGAGGACGAGGGCGTAGCCACCCGGGTTCGGCATGATAGTTGTGTGGTCTTGCCGGGTCCAAGTGACTGGGCGGTCCAACCAGTGCATGTACTCTGGCCTAGCCGGGGCGACGGTGTTCACCTCCTGCCGAAGGAGGCGCTCACTGCGCTTGTCGTCGCTGAGGCTGGTGAAGACGACGTATGCCGCGTTCTGATCCGGGTAGACGTCGTCGCGCATCACATCGCCGGCTGGGGGAGGCGAAGGAGGCGGAGGCGGCTGACCCGCTCCCGGAGCCAGGGCCGAAGGGGGCGGGATGTCGCCCCTCATTATGCGCTTGGTGATGGCACACTGCCGAAGCGTGTGTGTGGACGACCTTGCGCCACTGTGGTGCTTGCAGGAGGCGTCGAGCATTTCCTCGAAGTTCATGGCGGGCTGCCATGCCATCTTGCCGGTCTGCCGGCGCTTGGCTGCCGGGTAGGTCGCACGTGCCTGCTCGGCGGCCGCTACGAGCTGGTTGTCGTAGCGCTGAGTCGGCTGGTCGGCCTTCCACTTGTTGTTCTGCTGGTTGTGCTGCTGCCGGCTGCCTTCGCCGGCCGGCTTCGGAGGGGGAACCAGCTTTGCCTTGCCGGCTTCATCTAGTGCCACCCGGATCTTCATGGCGGAGTCGGTGTTGGCATACTTGTCCGCCATCACCATGAGCACGCCCATGGTGACCGTCTCGGAGCGTAAGAGCTTTTGCTTGAGTTGACGAAATACTGGATTGCTTGGACTTTGTGAATGCCCTCACAACTGTCCCGGAGCTCGGTCCAGCATGTGAGGTACTCGCGGCCGGTTTTCGTCGGCCCCTGCATGCACATGGCAAGCTGGCTGGGGCGGCCAGGTCGCCGGTAGGTCCCTGTTAAGTTGCGGACGAAATCCTGCTCGAAGTCGACCCACGTGTTGACACTGCCCATCGGTTGGCTATTCAAGTAGGTGCGGGCCGACCCTTGGAGCATGAGCGGTGTGTAGCGCATGATGAGCCGGTGGTTGCCTCCTGCAATGCCGATGGCGGTGGAGTAGTCGGTGAGCCAGTCCTCCAGCTTCACAGCTCCGTTGTACTTGGGGGTGTCGCGGGGGAGCGTGAACCCTTTGGGAAATGGCTCGTCCCGGATGCGCAGACTGAAACACGTTGGCCTAACGGTGTCGCTCTCCTCCACCTCCAGGGAGAAAGCGAATCGGTCAAGGCGGTGGCGAGCGTCGGTGTCGTCGATGTCGCGTGTGCCGAGTCGGCCAGCGACCGGGCCGCAGGGGGTCGGGTCGGTCGGAGCCGGAGACCGGCCGGGTTGGTCAGGTCCACGCCGGTTTTCCAGGGCCGGCTCGTCTCCTAAGCCGCCGGCGGTCGTCGGGGCGGGGTCGCGCCGGGTCCGGGTGCGGCCGGAGTGCGCCTCGCTGGGTGGTGAGGACGCCGTGTGCTGATGATCGCTGGGTTCGCCGGCGCGGGCGGAGCCGGATCCCGCCGGCTTGGCAAGTTGGTTCAGGCGGTCTTGCTGCGCGTTGGTCGCGTCGAGGAGATTGTTCACCCGCTTCAGGCGACCCCTCAGCTCCTCGCCTGCGAGCAGATCCAGGCCGACCGTGGCCACCTAGGCAGCACACATGTTCTTCATGAGAGTCCCATAGACGGGCGGGATGGCGCCGAAAGGTGTGGCCGATCCCGCCGCCCCGGGCTCGCACATCAGCGATCCGGCTTGGCTCGGCCGTGGCAGGTCTGAAGCCGTAGGCGTCGTTGCGCCCCAGCTGAGCGGAATCCATGTAACGATGCATGGCATCGGGTGTCTCGGTAAGGTCCAGCAGGCGCTGGCAGTCATCCTCGAGCCGAGCTCGGGCCTCGGCGATGTTGGAGGCGTCGATGTCGATGCCGATGGGGACGTGAAGGCTTTGCATCAAGGCGTGCAACAGGTTGGGGGAGGCGGCCCGACCTGTTGCGGCCTTGGCTTTGGCGGCCTTCCTCGCCGCTTTCGATGAGGAAGAGGCGTCGGTGTCGTGGACGTCCATTGCCATGGCGGGAGCGCCGCCGCCGAGGGAGAGAGGGGAATCGGAAAAGTCAACTACCTCGTTGGGGTACTTGTCGACCGTAGGCGCATCGGAGATGCGCAGCGCGTCGAAGGAGGAGGGGAGCGCATCGATGACATCGTCCGCCAGCATGACGGGCTCGTAGGAGTCGGAGAGGAGCCCCGTCTCAAGCATGCTCCCGGCCAGGACGTCGAGCTGGCCCATAGTGGGCGCCAAATGTCGTGGTGGGCGCACAGCAGAGGCCAAGGGATGGCTAAAGAGAGGAGGAGGCTCGAGGGCACTGGTGGGCTCCAGAGGCGAGGTCGGCATGACTGAGCGCGGTACGCAAGACAGGCCCAGGTTTGGGCCTATCCGGAGAGATAACACCCCAAGTCCTGCCAAGTGTGGTTGATATGCAATAGTACAGAGTTGCTCCCAGTGCTGTTTGGAGGAAGGAGGGCTGGCCCGGGCTTAGGCAACTCTCTCTTCCTGCGTGTTTGTGTGTTATACTGATCGGTTGGCTACTTCTCTGCATGATTGCTTGTATGCATGAGGGCTCCTGGGGGGTTTTATAGGCCAACCCCCCAGGGGTATGATGGTAATGTTACAGGGTCGTAATGTAGCATCTGGGAACCCAGCGCTGGGGCCCGCCGGGTGCCACGGTTCGTCGAGTTCTCCTAGGTGTGGGCCCTGATTTCTTAGTGGCACTGTGAACCATCTTGTCAATCATCAGGGAGTGGCCGGGTTGAGTCAGGTACAGTGGCACTCCGTCAGTTCGCCGCTTGCTGGCGTCAGTAGTGATGACGGGGGCACTGTTGCCACACCGGCCCTTGTCAGCGGGTAGGTGAGGGGCACTGTTGCCACGCTCCGACTGACTATAGGCATGGGCAGAGCACTTTTGTCTCGGTCATCAGTAGATGGTGACTCGTCCCATCGTACGGCCTGGATGGGACGGGAGCTGACTTGTGGCTGGGTTGAGGAACATGCCAATGGCGGAGCTGGCTTGTTGGGGAAGTCATGGTGTGCCGGGTTCGGCCACCTTGAGCTGGTTGTTGGGGCTGAGTCGAGGAGCTTGGCCGGGTTGGAGAGTTCGTCCGGGTCGAGGGGCTTGGCCGAGTCAGGCGACCTGGCCAAGCGCCAGCCGGCTTGAGGGGCGATGATGGCCCTGTTATTTTTGAAAAGGATTTGGGTTCCGCTGCCTGCCCGGGGTTATTCCCCCCGACATCACTCATACAGAAAACCCCATCTCCCATTCTTCCTCGCTACTACAGAAAAACCCCAGCTCCCCTTCTTCACTCGCACTACAACTAGGTTCGTCATTCATTACTCTACTAAAATCCGTGAGCGCGACACGACGCCCTCGAGGAAAATGGAGTCGGCTGAACCCAGCGCCAAGAAGATGAGGCACCCGCCAGCGGCGACGCCTGTTGTAGATCCCGCACCCGGCAGCACGGGGAGAAGCGGCGACCCCACCCCCATCAGATCCCAGGAGTCCATGGAATCTCGGGTGGACTGCATCAGCAATCTCCCGGACACCATCCATGGGGAGATCATATCGCTTTTCCCCACCAAGGATTGCTGCCCCACCCAAGTCCTCTCAATTCGGTGGCCCCTCTATGGCGCGTCGTGCCCCTTAATGTCGACTGTCATCAGCTATCTCTCTTCAATGATTTTGAAATCCCCAAGGCCATCATCTCCTCCCACCAGGGCTCCATTCAAAGCCTCTGCATCCCGTCATGCTACCTGAGCAAGCATACCATGCCCTGCACGGTGGACGTCTGGCTGAAATCCCCTGAATTCACAGAACTACAGCTGCTTGAGTTCTACTATTCCATTGGAAATCACCTACCACATACCGAACACCATGTACTTGTGCCCTCAGCACCGATGTCCATCTCGCGGTTTTCCTCCTCTTGCCACACCGCCATCTTTGCACTATGCTACCTACCAGACAATCTGGTACTAAATCTTCGACTCCCATTTCTCAAGAAACTTTCACTTGTGCGGGTTCGTATATCGGAGGCCTACTTGCACAACATCATCCACTCCAGTTGCCCTGCCCTGGAGTGCTTGGTGCTTGTTTTCATAGTTAGAATCGGTTGTCTCCAAATAAAGTCGCCTAACCTTGTAAGAATTGGAATTTCGTTTGACGGAAGGCAACTCATCATCCAAGATGCCCCCTCACTTCAAAGGTTGATCCTTGATTCTAGTTATTCACCGTTGCAAATAACTGTCCTCTCTGTGCCTAAACTGGAGACCTTGGGTCTAATACATGATCTCTGTGCTCATTTCAGTATGGTGTTTGGCTCCATAGTTCTTTAGGTACTTTATATTATCATCTACACTTGTAACCATAAGCTGCATTTTAAATTTCTGCGCATAAGTTATATATCATCTTGGAATACACATTTTGTACTAATATTATGTTCTATGCTCAATGAAGAGTTTCTCCAGGGATGTTCTATCAATGGTGTTGGATTTTGTCAAGATCTTATATATCCAAATGAATAGTTTCGATCTGAACAAGATTATTGGCTTCCTGCAATGCTTTCTATGTTTGGAGAAAGTTGTATATAAAGGTGATAATTTCACGCACATTGGAAGCCCGCATATAGTGTACTAGAATTAACCGTTCAGTTGTCGCTCTTTCAACACTCTTTTTTTAGACCTTAACTGTTTTCAATCTTCATGTCTATTTAGGCAACAGGACGGGGTAACAAAGTTATAACCAATCGGTGGATTCATAAGCACCGGGATTTTCTCACTTCTCATGACATTCGATTGAAGACAATAACGCTAGAACGATATGTAGCCAACCGTGCAAACACTAGATTTGTCACATTCTTCCTGATGAATATGAGGTTACTATTGTCCATCAGGCTTAAGTTTATCAGCAACATGGTTTTGACGGATGGGTATGTCGAAGAGCAAAAATAGGAGTTTCAGGTGGGCAAAAGAGCTTCTGAACATGCCGAGCTTCTAGTTACAACATATTGTTGTCATAATCCAGTAAATTTTACGACCCATGATGTTCATTCTATGGACCTGACCGGTCCATTTGACTGTGACTGCTGAAAATAGTGCTGGAGTTAGATGTGGTTGCCCTTTTCAACCTGGGTTTTGTCTAAACCTGATGAACAATTAACCCTCGTGCTTGTGTATAGTTTGTAAGTTGGAGTTAGATGTTCTTGCCCTTTTCAACTCGGCTGTGACTGCCATATTTTCTTTGAAACAAGGTAAATGGCTTGCTATTCGCTTAATTTAGAGTGAAATATTGTAACAAATCCCAACCAAGGGAAATAACATCACTCGCGCCGGCTGCTTGAGCTCACTGTGCATTACAGAAGCCAAGTGATTAGCCCCCACTAGCACCCACAAACTTATTTTGAACTAGCACATCAAATGGGATGTAAATTTTCATAGGAAAGGCTGCATGACCGTGACAGATTTGGATTCTGTCATTTGGGACCCACGAGGAAATAGCCTATCCAAGGTGGTGTCGACTTACTAGCCAGTCAACAAATGATTCTGCCTACCAGCCGTTGGATTGACATCCAACATCTGTCGTGTATCTTCTATCTCTTGTCTTCTTCCTCCAGCCGCCCAAACCAAACCATCCCATCAGCTCCGCCTGTTCCCGCCTCCCATGGTTGGCTGCGCCTCTGCCGTTGTACCGTACCCTCCAATGTTGGCAGTCCCTCCCTCTATCCCCCCCCCCCACACACGTCATGTTATTCTCCGGCGACGTCAGCCCCAACACGCACCCGCACCCGAACCAGTCAACCCTCATACTCCCCTCCGCTTGCAACTGGACCGGTGCATCTTCCACGACTCCTGTTCATTCCGTCCAAGGCCTTGCCATCGTCCTCCACCTTGGTTCGCTTGCCGTGCACGGTGCGCCACCCTCTTGCGTTGTCAACATTGTTAACAACCGAGAGGAACAAGGAGATGACTGCACATGGAGAGGATGATAGTAGGGACCCACCAGCGTCATGGCAGTACGCAAGCAAGTGCCTCATTATTACAAGCCCAAAAATGGTTCTCCTAATGGTTGGACATCTGGGGCTCACGCGATTGTCAACATAGTCAATAAATGACAGAATTACACTATGAGCGACTGACACCAAGGACCCAGCAGGTCGCGCAGTTTTTTTTGAGGAACAGGCAATTGTTATTTATACTAGTTTTAGCGACGGATCAGGGTAACAATGGTGCTGTGCGGGGGCTGTGGCCCGTCCATCGAGGGTTTTATTTATGTTTACCACATCATGAGGCCAGTTGTGTTTTTTTGTTGCTGAAAATGGCTAGCCCAGTTCTATTTTTTTAAAAGAAATACCCAAACGAGGCCTACTTGCTTTATCGGCCCTACTGGGTTGCAAATCTTTCAAGACGAGGAGAGTTTCATTTGGTTTGCCCAGAAATGGGTTGTACATTTTTTAAACACATCAAACCGGGAATTAGTTTCAATTTTTTTTATTACAAGATTTTAAATTCCATTGATTTTTATGCGTGGACAATTATTTGGATTACATATTTATATAAATTATTTTTTCAAAATAGTCTGAATGTGACTCGATATTTCGGGATTAAAAACAGTTAACTGCACCGAAATATGCAACATTTCGTATAATTTTTAACTATGGCCACAATATGGGGTGTAATGCTAACAAAAAGAAGATGGGATCCAAAAAAATTCTTAAGAATTAGCAGATGGGCTGTAAATTATAAGAAATAATGGCAGATGGGATGTATGATGTTTTCCACAAATTTGAGGCTGACTTGTGCGCCTACTATAGGTTGACGCATATGTTTTCCTAAAAAAATGGTTGACGCACACGCAACACCGTGTCAACTTAGTCAACACATGAGAGCAATGACTGTTGGATGTCCATCCAACGGTCGTCATGCTTCTTCAATCACTGCTCTTCCTACTCCAACCGCTCAAACAAGCGCCGGCACGACTGCCTCCTCTCTCCTCCCGCGGCCGGCTATGCTGCCGCGCAGGCCTCACCGCCCCATCGTACTCCCATCGTTGGCCTAGCCATCCTATACTCACCCACACCTGTTGTTATTCTCCGGCGACGACAGGCGAACCAGTAAACCCTCATACTCCCCTCCGCGTGGGAAACAACTGCCGAGTCTTCCCTGGCTCCATGTCATTCCCTTCCTAGGCCTCGCCGTCGTCCACCGCCCTGGTGCTCTCGGCGCGGCGTGGTCAACATGGTCAATGAACGACACCCATCGGAAGTGGACTGTACGTGGAGAGGCTGACAGCTGGGTCCATGGCCGCACGCAAGGAAATGCCTCCTTATTACACGCAAAATAATGATTCCTCCACCTAACAACTAGGACCCACCGGAAGGGCCTCTGTATTTCGTGAAAAAAGAACATTCCCTCGCTCACAGGTTAGGCCCACCAGCTCTATCTTCACATGCAAGGAAGTGCCTCCTTATTATGCACAAAAAATGAATACCCCCTGCTAGCAGGGACCCACTATAGTGGGAGGCTGACTTGTGGGCCTACTTAGTTGACGGGGACAAAGGGCTTTGTCAACTTAGTCAATATGAACAATTCTAGCTCCATTGACCGTACGATGCCCATCCAACGGCCGTAGTGCTTCTTCAACCACTGGTCTTCTTGCTCCAGCCACCTAAACCAGCACCGGTCGTGTCGCGTGCTCCTGCCTCCCGCGGCCGGCTGTGATGCCATGGAGGATTCACCGCCCCCTACTACTCCCACCCTTGGCCAGGCAATCACTCACCCACACCCCATATTATTCTACGGTGACGGCAGCCTCACACCACAGCCGAACCAGTGAACCCTCGTACTCCTCTCTGCGTGGTCTTCCACTGCCTCGTCTTCCCCGGCTCCGCGTCGTCCCCTTCCTAGGTCTTGTCGTCGTCCACTGCCCTGGTGCTCTCGGCACAGTGTGGTCAACGTGGTCAAGGAACGACTTCCATCGGAAGAGTACTATACATGGAGAGGCTGACAACTGGGTCCATGGCAGCAGCAAGGAAGTGCCACCTTATTACGCGTAAAATAATTATTCCTCCACCTGATAGCAGGGACCCATCGGACGGGCCAACATATTTCACAAAAAAACGTTTCCCCCCTGACTGCTGGAACCCACTAGCTACATCTTCGCACGCAAGGAAGTGCGTCCATATTACGGGCAAAAAAATGATTCGCCCCCTGACTGCTGGGACCCACCAGCTACATCTTCGCACGCAAGGAAGTGCCTGATAGTTGGGACCCACCTGGTCGAAGCGTACGTAGCATTGTCATTCTAGTCGCGAACATGTATGTACATACTAGTTGATGTAGAGGCGCGCACATGTCGTAGTAGAGGCGCGCACATAGCATGTACACGTACGTATAGCAGCCAGTGTGCAAGAAACAAAATAGGGCGACGTTCGTACGTACGGGCGGGGTCTCGAACGCCTACTCATGTATACGTACGGCCAGGGCTCGTGTACACGGTTGGGTCAGAATGGAGAACCTACATTGTCGTCATGTTCATGGGGAGCCAACCGGCTAGGTCGAAACGGAATGCATCATCGTGTTCATCAGGAGGGCTTGGACAAAACATCCGATGGAAACGAGGCCTGGCGTACCGTAGAACGGAGGAAACGGCCTTGTGTTCGACCGGCCATGGTCGAAACGGGATCCTGTTCATCAAGAGGGGTTTGGTGTACCGCTAAATGGAGGAAACAAACTTCTTTTGGACCTCTACGATCGAAACGGGGTCCTGTTGATCGGGAGGGGTGTGGCGTACCGCAAAACGGACTTGTGTTGGAGCGCTATGGTCGAAACGGGGGTCCTATTCATCGGGAGGGGTGTGGCATACCGCAAAACGGGATTCTGCGGTATACTGTTCGTCTCCACCGTCGACCTCCTCTAGCCTCCATGGGCTACAGTTCATCCACCGTCGACCTCCTCCATCCTCCACCGGTGACTATTCATCCACGGGCTCCTATTCATCCAGCCTCCACCATGCGCTCCTCCACCAGCTACTATTCAACCAGCCCTCTCCACAGGGTCTTGTTCAACCACCCCACCATAGGCTACTATTCATCCAGCCCTCCACCGGCTACTGGTCAACCAGCCCTCCACCGACTACTGTTCAACCTTCCCTCCACGGGGTCCTGTTCATCCAGCCCTCCACGGGGTCCTATTCATCCACACCCAACCGGCTCAATTGATCGGGGTCTTGTTCATCCAGTAGCAACACCACGGGCTCCTGTTCATCCAACCCCCACTGGGAACTGTTCATCCAACCCCCCGCCCCCCCCCCCAACAACGTTCACTGTTCATCTAGAGGCAGCATCGATCGGCTTCAGTTAGCAGCAGTAGTGAACGAATCGCTCGATCGGGTTCAGTTAACAGCCATCGATCGATCGCTTGGGTTCAGTAACGCGTAGCCGGCAGTACAATCTCTTGGATTCAGTAGGCGAACGCCTCGCTCGGGTTTAGTTAGAGCCCAATGCCTCTCACCCAGGCGTGTGCATGTATGAGAGAAACGCGCAAACCTCCATGCATCGCTCAGCCCCGACCACCCACCATAATTGAGCACACCCTGATATTTTCCTCGCCTCGCTTCTACCATAGTTCTTCCGTCATGGACAGCCCAAAGAATGTCATGCAGTTGCGTCTTCGGCCCGCCCGGGACAAAAAGCCCATTTTCTGTCATGATTTTTTGTCATAGAAGTAGGAGCCCACCACATCTATGATTATATCGGGTTTTGTCACGTCATAGAAGTGTCATAAGTATGATAGAAAAAAATTTCATTCAGCCCAAAATGTCACAGATGTGTCTTTTTTCTGTAGTGGTATTTTGGATCAAGAAGTTTCTTGGATAAGTTGGTGTAGTCCCAAGTGTGATAAACCCAATGGCACTCTCTTGTGATAATAGTGGTGTTGTTGCTCAAGCAAAGGAATCAATATCCCACATGAAGGCCAGACACATCGAGCGCAAGTATCACATCATCCATCATCATGTCAAGAAAGGGTTTGTGAAGGTTCTAAAGGTTCACATGGATTTTAATGTGTCAGACTCGATGGCGAACGCTTAACCATGAGAAAAGAATGAGCAACACCAGATAGCATAGGTGTTAGAGAAACTATGTAACTTGATTTTTGACTCTAGTGCAAGTGGGAGTCTGTAAGAAATATGCCCTAGAGGCAATAATATTATATTATTATATTTCCATGTTCATAATTAAGAGTTTATATTCTATGCTATTACTGCAATGATCCTGAAATATACGATTCAGTGGAAAACTCATATGCACATGTAGAACGATAAACAGTAAAATAAGATTCCTAGTCTCGCCTCTTAAGACTAGCTCAAGTGTTGTTGGTGATTGTGTTTTTCGAATCTTGAGATATCGTGAAGTTCAATGATAATCTCAAAACAACATTGGGAGTATGATGTTAGAAGAACAATCATATTGAAACAACCCAAAACTTGTTTGTTATACTTTGAGATAATATTGTCATAAGTCAATTGTTATAACAGAAGTGTTAACTTGTGATTTTAGTTCCTTAGACCATGAGAGTATCATAGTCACTTCTTACCATACAATGAGCTTTGGGGTTGCTCAAATATCATCAGTAACTTCTTGATCATAACTACAACTTACACGTTAATCGGAAAGTTTGACAAGGGACATGATAACCCGAGAGTGGAATTTGCTCCTCTGAGGATGGAGAGATATTCCTAGAGCCCTCTCGACGTGACGGCATCCATCATCGTCTGGCCAAACAAAGGAAACTTCTTCACGGGGATGCCGGAAGACGACAATGAGAAATAAAAACAAAACCGATAATGAGGAGACCGGTATAATGAACATGTGTATGACTCAAGAGGATGCCGATATATCTCACCTCGGGTTTTATAACGTATTGAGAAGCAAAGGGAACATTGATACTTCTCCAACATATCTATAATTTTTTATTGTTCCATGCTATTATAGAATTAATCTTGGACGTTTTATGTACCTTTTTGTGCTACTTTATACCATTTTCTGGGACTAACCTGTTAACCCAGTGCCACGTGCCAGTTGCTATTTTTTGCTTATTTCTGGTTTTCCAGGAAATCAGTACCAAACGGAGTCCAAACACTATGAAACTTTTTGCCAATTTTTTTCTGGACAAAAGTGACCCTAGAAGCTTCGGGAGGAGCCGAGAAGCAAGGAGATGACAAGGTAATAGGGCGCGCCCCTTGTGGGGCCCATGTGGCTCTGTCTGGCCTAATTCCACCTCTAGAAATTCTCTAAAATCGGTAAATCAACAGAGAGCCACCCCAATCACTTTTTCTGCCGCCGCAAGTTTCTGTTCTTCCACGATCCCATCTGGAGGCCTTTTCCGGTACTCTGCTGGAGGGGGAATCAATTAAGGAGGGCTTCTATATCATCCTTACTACCTTCTGATGACGTGTGAGTAGTACACCATAGACCTACGGGTCCGTAGCTAGTAGCTAGATGGCTTCTTCTCTCTCTTTGATCTTCAATACAACACTACTAGGGTAAAGCCTAGCAGTAGCGCGCATATTAGGTGTATCAGTAGAGCGGGGAGCCGCGCTACTGATACGGTCCTACAACTAACATATATAAGTAGCGCGTGATACCCACGCTACTGCTATACATGGCTAGCAGCAGGGGGCATTTGGGCAACTTGCTACTACTAATATCTGCAGCGCTTTAGTTCAGGGCGTGCTACTCGTAAGGGCACGCTGCTGCTAACTCTACTGCCCTCGCTACTATTAGTTTTCTTAGTTTTTGTTTTTTTTGCATATTTGTTTTGTATATGAACACACTTTATACAATAATCTTTAGCATCATACACATACAAATTTAATCATAGCATCAAATCATGTCATCATCCAACCCAAACTGGTCTCTCGTCATCATCTCAAAAATAGTGATACAAGTTCTTGCAACTACATCGTCATCCATCTAAACAATGATATACACGAGAAGAGTTCATACCCCTGTCTCGCACTAGCGTGAACCTAAACTAACTACTGGTTATCGCTCGGAAACCAGAAACCGGTACACCTGGGCCTGACACTCCGGCCACTCGTCGTATAATCCTGGCGTAGCACTTCTTCACCATCGATGATCTATGCACCTGCATAGTCACATGAGTCCATGATATGCAATATATATAGTTGAGCAACAGAAAGAGACAGACTTGGCAAAAATAGAAGCAACATATCATAAGCATAAATAACAAAGTTCATCGTACCCAAAATGCCCTAACTAGAGTGATCCTCGCTAGTCGAGGAGGACAGCTTAACTACATCACAAATAAAGTTTTGTCGTGCATAACTCAAAGTTTCGTCATACATAAAGTATGGACTAAACGGACACATTGTCATATATAGACAATCACTCAAGCATGTCGTGCCATCCATCCAAGTCAGTGAGATAGTCCCCGAGCTTAGTGAAAGGCTTCACGTCGAGACGCTGAGCCGCTACACGTGTTCGGACGTCTTGCTGCGACATTTCCCCTTCCTCGTAGAACAATCCTATTTTTTTGAGGACCTCCTTCATGATGATTTGGGAAAGTTCATGTTGGATGCAATAGAACTCAGCTCGAAGTCAATGATTGTCGATATCTCCTACGTTCCTCGCCCATTGCAGAATATGGGCATCCCCGGCTGTAGGTGACATGAGAAGGTTCTGCCGATCCCGTCTGTACTCCAGCATCTGGTGTATGACATAGAATCCATCATTAAGACCATCACTCAGTTGTTGGATGCAGCAAAAGTTGGTCTTATGGCCTGTGACGCCCCCAATTTAATCATACACTAATCAGGCACGCAAATGTGTGTGCTCAAGATCAGGGACTCATGGGAAGATATCACAACACAATTCTAAAAGTAAAATAAGTCATACAAGCATCATATTACAAGCCAGGGGCCTCGAGGGATCGAATACAAGTGCTCGAACATAAACAAGTCAGCAGAAGCAACAACACCTGAGTACAAACATAAGTCAAACAAGTTGCCATAAGATGGCTAGCACAAACTGGGATACAGATCGAAAGAGGCATGGGCCTCCTGCCTGGGATCCTCCTAAACTACTCCTGGTCATCAGCGGCTTGAACGTAGTAGTAGGCACCTCCAGTGTAGTAGGAGCCATCATCGACGGTGGCGTCTAGCTCCTGGGCTCCAGCATCTGGTTGCGACGTCCGGGAAGAAGAGGAAAAGGGGGAAAAGAGGGAGCAAAGCAACCGTGAGTACTCATCCAAAGTACTCGCAAGCAAGGAGCTACACTACATATGCATGGGTATATGTGTAAGGGGGCAATATCGATGGACTAAATTGCAGAATGCCAGAATAAGAGGTGGATAGCTAGTCCTATCGAAGTCTACGCTTCTGGCAGCCTCCATCTTGCAGCATGTAGAAGAGAATAGATGGTAAGTTCACCAAGTAACATCGCCTAGCATAATCCTACCCACTGATCCTCCCCTCGTTGCCCTGTGGGAAAGCGATCACCGGCTTGTCTCTGGAACTTGTCTGGGTGTGTTTTATTAAGTATTCGGTTCTAGTTGTCATAAGGTCAAGGTACAACTTCGGGACAAGGCTATTCGAATAGATAGACTTCCCTGCAGGGGTACACCACATTTCCCAACACGCTCGATCCCTCTGGCCGAACACACTTTCCAGGGTCATGCACACCCTCGAAAGATCAACATGTCACAACCCTACCTAGGCACAATAGAGAGGTCAGCACGCCGGTCTAAAACCTATGCATGCAGGGGTCTGGGCCCATCGCCCATTGCACACCTACACGTTGCGAGGGCGGCCGATGAGCAGACTTAGCAACCTCCATTACAAAGGAAGTTGCGTTACGCAGTCCAACCCGACACGCGTCGCTCAGTCGCTAATGTCAAGAAGCCTTCGGCTGATACGACGACGTCGAGTGCCCATAACTGTTCCTGTGTAATTGGTTAGTGTGTATAGGCCAGTGGCCAAACTCAGATCAAATACCAAGATCTTGTTAAGTGTGTTATTTTGAAATAACCGCGGATGCCAACCAGGGCTAGTCCCACCTCTCACCTAGGTGGTCTCAACCTGCCCTATCGCTCCGCCACAAAGATCCACACAGAGGGCCGTTGGGACAAATGTCTTTTCAGTTCCCAGTCCGTGAATCACTCGCGGGTACTCTACGAGCCGACCCGACTTTAGTCATCATCTGAATATTATGTATGTATGTATAGTATATACCCATGATCAACTCCTGAGTGATCACGGCCCGATAGTATAGCATGGCAGACGGACAAGAATGTAGGGCCACATATGATAAACTAGCATCCTATACTAAGCATTTAGGATTGTAGGTAAGGTATCAACAACTGTAGCAACAATGATAGGCTATGCAATAGAATAGGATTAACCAAAAACAGTAAATGGCTACACTACTCTAATGCAAGCAGTAGAGGGAAGGAATAGGCGATATCTGGTGATCAAGGGGGGGGCTTGCCTGATTGCTCTGGCAAGAAGGAGGTGTGGTCAACTCCGTAGTCGACTGGGGCAGCGGCGGCCTCGGTCTCGTAGTCTACCGGAGAGAAGAGGGGGAAGAAACAATAAATATAATGCAAACATAAGCATGACGATGCATGACATGACAATCAGCGGTGCTAGGTGTGCCCTAACGCGGTAGTAGGTGATACCAGCGAAGGGGGGAAACATCCGGGAAAGTATCCCCGGGGTTTCGTGTTTTCGGACAAATGAACCGGAGGTGAAATGTTGCAAGTTCGGTATGCTAGGGACGTGTGGCTCACGAACGGGCTGCATGTTCGTATTCGTCTCATCATTCTAATTAACTTTCATGTACAAAGTATTTTCATCCGAGCTATAGTTTATTTGATATTAATTTTCAAAGTTTTATATCATTTTTAGAATTAACAGAATTAATTTAATTCGAAAATCATTTTACGACGTCATCATGACATCAACATGATGTCAGCGGCCAACTCTGACCGTTGACTAGTCAAACTAACCCATGGGTCCCATTATCATTTACTTAGGTTAACTAAACAAGATTAGTTAATTTAAATAAGTTATTAGGTTAATTAATTAGAGTTAGTTAAACTACTTACGTAATTAATTAAATAATTTAATTTTTATTTTTTTTATTTTTAATTTTATTCCTTTTTTGAAAACGTTCAATGGCATGGGCCCCGCCTGTCATTGGTCCTAGGGGCCTTAGTGGGTTCGGGCGCTAACAGGCGTCGGGCGCAGCCCGATCTGGCGCAGCGGTCGCGGGCGCCCAGGCGTGCGCTCGCGGCATCGGGTGGAGGTGGTGATGCAGCCGGGCCGGTGCAGGGCAGCATCACGATGCGGCGGCGGAACGGTGCGGCGAGCAGTAGCAGGGCGCAGCATGGCGTGGGGGCGCATGCTCGTGCAGCGAGGTAGACGCGAGGCCAGGAGGGCGCAGGCCAGCGCGGTGGCGCGCGCAAGCGCAGCCCGGGCGCAGCCGTAGGGGCATGGCTAGCTGGAGGGGGCGACGGCGGTTGGCGACGTCGCGGGGCTACGGCAGGAGTCGGCGCGGTCGCCGAGCAGGAGCGGGGAAGCAGGCGCGGTTGCCGAGCGGGAGTGGGGAAGCAGGCGCTGCGAGGAACGGCAGCAGGGTCACGGTGTCGCGTGGTCGCGGGGCCAGAAGCGGCCAGCATGGGGTGATGCGGGCGAGCGCAGAGGAGCGGTCGTGGGTTAGTGTTTGACCAGGGTGGGGGTTATGGAGGAGTGACGGGGCTGCCTGGGCCGGTTTGGGCCGGCCTGGCTAGCAGTTGGGCCAACTGGCCTAGTAGGTGTGGTTCCTTTTTCATTTTCTTTTGTTTGTTTTTGTTTTCTGTTTTGTATTTTCTTTTTCTTTCATTTATTTTCCCTTTTTCTGTTTTCTTTATTTTAGAGTATTTTAGCATTTCCTAAACATGTGTTTTCTTCACTATAATTACCTATGCGATTTTTGGCACAAACAGAACATTTTTGTTTGAATGTTTGAAAACTTTTGATGTTTGCTATTAATTTAAATTTGAATTTGAAACATTTTAGACTAACATGTGATTAGCATCAGTAACTGAGGTGACGTGGCATCATTAAAAGAGGCTTTCTGTAGCTTAATTATCCGTACGTTACAAATCTCCTCCACTACAAGAAATCTCATCCCGAGATTTAGGAGGTAGAAGGAAAGAGTGTGGGGTATTCACCACGCAGACAATCCTCACGTTCCCAAGTAGCTTCATCTACAGAATGGTGCGACCACTGAACTTTGAGGAATTTGATCGCCTTCTAACGTGTGCAACGTTCATCTTGGTCGAGAATGCAGACCGGATGCTCTTTATAGGAGAGGTCCTGTTGCAACTCAAGCACTTCATGATGCATTGCTCGGATTGGGTCCTTGAAGCAGCGGCGGAGTTGTGACACATGGAACACATCGTGAACCTGCCAAAGGTTTGGCGGAAGCTCCAGTTGGTATGCCACTTTTCCACGCCTTTCCACAATAGTGAAAGGACCAATATAGCGAGGAGCTAGCTTGCCCTTGATTCCGAAGCGGTGAGCATCCTTCATTGGTGTAACCCGAAGATAAGCCTTTTCACCAAGTTGATAGACCATGTCTTTATGATGACGGTCATACTGACTCTTCTGACGTGACTGAGCAGTCTTGAGATTCTCGCGAATAATGCGGACTTGTTCTTCAGCATGTTGGATAATATCCTGACCGAAGAGTGGACGTTCCCCAGTTTCTGACCAGTTCAGAGGGGTTCGGCACTTTCGTCCATATAACACTTCGAAGGGGGCCATCTTCAGACTAGCTTAATAGCTATTATTATAAGAGAACTCAGCATACGAGAGAGATTCCTCCCATTTCTTGCCGAAGGAAATAACACAAGCTTGAAGCATGTCTTTGAGAACTTGGTTGACACATTCAACTTGCCCTTGGGACTGAGGATGAAAAGCAGTGTTGAAAGACAGATGAGTCCCCATAGCTTCTTGAGTACTTGCCCGGAATCTTGAAGTGTATAAACTTCCACGGTCGGAACTGATAACCAGTGGAATACCATGAAGTGAAACAATTCTGGACATGTAGAGGGTTGTCAGCTGACTAGTAGTGATCGTCTCTTTGATAGCCGGAAAATGCGCAACTTTAGAAAGTCGGTCAATGAAGACAAGAATAACACCATTACCTTTCTGTGATTTGGGAAAACCAGTGACGAAGTCCATTTCAACATGGTCCCATTTCCATTCAGGAATAGAGATAGGTTGCAGAGTTCCAGCAGGCCTTTGATGCTCTGCTTTGATACGATGACAAATGTCACACTCAGCAACATAACAAGCAATGTCTTGCTTCATATTATACCACCAGAATCTCTGTCGAATGTCTTGGTACATCTTGGTTCTACCGGGATGAATAGAAAGAGGCATATCATGAGCTTCTTTTATAACCCTTGGAGTCAGATCCAGGTTTTTCCTCGCACATGGCACCACTATGCGGCCTTTGAAGTACAAGGCGCCATCATTGGCAACAGTGAAGAATTAATGAGGGCTTTCCTTCTGCGAGATAGCGTTTAATCTTCTCGAGTTCAGAGTCATAATGTTGAATAGTCTTGATATCGCCCACGAGATCTGCACGACAGCCAGGGTATTAAGAGAACCCTGAGGAACAACACAAAGATTCATCTTTTCAAACTCTAGGGGAGGGGGAGCGAGTGCACCAGGAGGAACAATATGGAGGTTTAGCTTTCTGAATTATTCAACAAGCTAGGGCTGAACTTTATGAACCTGGAGGTGGTTGTAGTAAGATTTGCAGCTCAAGGCATCAGCCATGATATTAGCCTTGCCTGAAGTATAGGAGATACCCAAGTTAAAATGTGCTACAGTCTCCATCCATCTCTGTCGACGGAGGTTCAGGTATGGGTGAGTAAACAGATATTTCAGACTTTGGTGGTCAGTGAAGATCTCGCAACGATTACCGAGAAGGTAATGTCGCCACTATTTTAGTGTGTGTATAACAGCAGCAAGCTCGAGGTCATGAACTAGATATTTCTCTTTGTGAGGGTGCAATTGACGAGAGGCATAAGAAATCACTTTGTGCTCCTGCATTAGGACAGCGCCTAAGCCTTGATGCGAAGCATTGCAATAAATGACGAAGTCCTTCTTAGTATCTGGAGGAGCAAGCACTAGGGCAGAAGTGAACTTGTCTTTGAGTGCCTGGAAACTTGCCTGGCACTTTACTACCTACTGAAACTTGACGCCCTTATGAAGCAGGTTAGTCAGAGGTCTAGCGATCTTGGAGAAGTTCTCGGCGAATCGACGACAATAGTTGGCGAGTCCAAGAAAACTTCTGACTTGCTTGACATTCTTCGAAAGAGTCGAATCAAGAATAGCCTGAACTTGCTCGAGGTTGACGGTAATACCATCCTTGGAGATGACATGCCCAAGATAGGTTACTTCAGGAATCCAGAATTCACACGTGGAGAACTTGGCATAGATTTGATGCTCCCTAAGCTTTTCCAGAACAAGACAAATATGTTTAGCATGTTCTTCTTCATTATTGGAATATACCAGGATATCATCCAGATAAACCACGATGAACTTGTCGAGGTATTCCATGAATATGTAGTTCATCAGACGAGAGAAAGTGGCTGGAGCATTGGTTAAGCCAAAATACATGACGGTGTACTCGTATGAACCATAGCGAGTCACAAACGCGGTCTTTGCGATATCCTCTTCACGAACACGATCTGGTGGTAAGCCAACCTCAAGTCTAGTTTAGAGAACACTGACGAACCAGCCAGTTGATCATACAGATCATTGATCCGAGGAAGAGGATATTTGTTTTGAATGGTAGCCTGGTTAATAGGACGGTAGTCTTGGACCAATCGGTTTGTCCCATCCTTCTTTTGACAGAGAGAGAAGGTGCTCCCCAAGGAGAGTAACTTGGGCGAATGAAAACAATTCGTAGAGATTTGTTGATTTCCTCCTTAAGCTCAATGAGTTCATGCGGCGGCATCTTGTAGGGTCGTTTGGCTATAGGAGTGGTGCTTGGTTTCAAATCAATGATGAATTCGATAGCTGTAGCAGGGGGAATCCCTAGAAGTTCTTCAGCAAAAACGTCGAGGAACTTGCGCACGACGGGAATGTTTTCAATGCCCTCAAGTGGTGTAGCGTTCAATGCATTCAACGCATAAAGCCTTGCCTCGGCATTCTAAATTAGACGACCATTGTAGCTTATTATTTCATCAGAAGGGTGTAGCAGATGGACGGTCTTAGTGGCGCAAACTATAGAAGCTGTATGCGCTTTCAACCAATCCATTCCCAGGATGAGATCAATGCTATAGGACTTAAGTATGATGGGAGAGACAAGGAATTCTAGTCCTTCGATTTCAATGGGGACGTCGATGCAAATGATGGAGGTTCGACATTGGCCTGCAGGGGTGTGTACTAATACCGAAGCGTTCATGTCTTCGCTTTTAATGCCATGCATGAATGCAAAATCTTCTAACATTAATGAATGTGATGCTCCTGTGTCAAATAAAACAGATGCTGGTATTGAATTTACACCCATCACAGTAGCAGGCTGGTGTTGAGCTTCATTGAGGTCAACGTGGTTGGAATGAACACGACCATAAGGCTTGGCATTGTTGTTGCGGGGCTGATTGCTTCCACGGCCAGCTGCAGGGAGGGCCAGTTGATTCTGGTTCTGAAAGAAGTTCCTGGCAAGGTGACCTGGTTGACCACACTTGTAGCACAGACCATTATTGAGAGTGGGAACGGGAGCTCGGGGAGGTGGAGCTGGAAGCCTTGGCTGCTTAGATGGTGGAGGCGGCAGACGAGGTGCAGCATAGGACTGCCTTGGAGCAGGTGCAGTTGGATGGTACATGCTGTTGGGAATCCAGATCCTACGCTTCTGTGAGGGCGGGACCGAAGATGAGCTCGTGTCATGGTTGCGCCTGTGAGAGCTCTGGTGTTCCTGCAGACCAATTTGGACATTGATGGCCTTGTTCACCAAGGTGGCGAAATCGGCAAAGTCATGAACTAGCAACGCGAGCTTGATGTCAGCTTGTAGTCCATCATGGAACTTCTCCTGTCTGCGAGCATTAGTAGTAATGTCCTCTTCAGCATAGCGGGATAAGTCCAGAAACTCCCGCTGATAAGCTTCGACGGTTTTGTTGCCTTTGCTGAGGTTGCGAAATTCACACTTCTTCCAGTCCATGATTCCCTAGGGAATGAAGCGGGCACGGAAAGCAGCTTGGAAGTCTGGACAGGTGATGATTGTTCCAGGCAGCAGAGTACGCTTGTGGCTGTCCCACCATTGAGCAGAAGGTCCCTTCAGGAAGAAGGAAGCAAAGGTGACGTAGCTGGCAGGGGCTACATCAGCAGACTCCATCTCATAGGTGATGTTGTGGAGCCAATCATCAGCATCCAGAGGCTGATTTGAGCTGCGGTAGATAGTTGGTTGAGGCGCATGAAATCTTGCAGAGTTACTTGGGTTGGTTGGATCACATTGGGGCAAGGAAACTGAGCCGGCATATTCTCCATGAACTGGCGGTTCAGCTCGAACTGTTGGATCATACCAGCCATGTACTCAGGAGGTGGTGGGGCATCTCCACCACGACCATGACCACCTAGTCTAACCATCTTGCTAATATATATCAGGGGTAGTTCAGCATTGAGAAATTTGCATAGAAAAGAGTAATTCATGATGAAACATGCATAATGAAAGGAGCACGATAGATTCTACATAGTAGTCAGCATAACTTACAAAAGGAGTCGGACATAGAGTTTAGTACACAGAGTTCAGTACATAGACTAAGTCATCATAGGCGGCACACAGGCTCGCAGCAAATGCATCTAGTACTAATAAGCAAGACTACATCTGTCCCAGGAGGAATTGTGGAGGAAGTCGTAGCCTGACAGCTGGTAGTGACACGGCGGATAGTCCTCCATGTCAGGAGCCTGGGGGCCACGGATACTCTGGTGTAGAACCCGACGCTCAGGTGGCAGAAGAGGACCAAGTGCGGGAGCGTAGCCTCCCACATCTGGCCAACCGACAACATGGGGCATCACGGTCCTGGCCGGTTAGATCGTAGAACGCGGCAGTTGTCCAGATCGGACAAAGGGGTGCAACAACGTCAGAGCACTATAAAGGTGTTGAATGGTGGTGCACAGCTCGTGGTGAAGAGATCGGTTAGGTCGATCCAGCCCATCAGCATGCAGAACTAGGTTCTGATGGTGGAAGGGCTCTCGGGTGACAGTGGAGTAGGTAGCAGTGTAGTATCCCTCCGCACCAATGTCAGATGCGATAGCAATGTGCCTGAAAGGGGATGTGTCCAACTCCCGGTACTCTCCACGAAGACGTGTCAGAGCAGCATAAGCAGCATCATGGACTGCCATATCGATGGTCACTCCAACACCATGAGCGGTGTGCAGCATAGTAGTGGAGTCATACTCCCGAGACTAGAGGTGGAGGATGGCACGGTACTGATCCTGGTTAAAGTCCTGGAACTTCTCGTACACGGTGTACTCAGGGTGCCAGCGATAACCCAGATAGGTCATCATCTCAGCTAGCACAGTAGGTGATCCTGAGGCACCAATGGTCATCGTGTAGCGCATGGCCTGCCTCGTGGGTTCCATCTGAAAACAAAGATGTTTCATTGGAGTCAAATGACAATGTGGGTATTGTTCAAAATACTATTCTAAGGAATAACTATGGCTTATCCAACTTTGGGGTGAATGTGGTCACGGGATCCTATTGTTAGAGTTAGTAAATTCATTTAACCCGAGTATAAGAGAGTTCAGAGCCTTAGAGTAAAGGTCGAGGAGTAAAAGATCCTAATACCACCCAATGGCGATGTGGGCCCGTAAGACACACAACCATGTTAGTAAAAGTTTTGTAGTGACTAGACTCGACTTCGGTCAAGGAGTGTGGAAGGGGGATTCCTACAGACAGTTGGCTTTGACACCAACTTGTGACGCCCCCGATTCAATCATACACTAATCATGCACGCAAATGTGTACGATCAAGATCAGGGACTCACGGGAAGTGCTACCTCTTGAGCATGAGTTTGTTTTTCCCTTGAAGAGGAAAGGGTGATGCAGCAAAGTAGCGTAAGTATTTCCCTCAGTTTTTGAGAACCAAGGTATCAATCCAGTAGGAGGCTCCATGCAAGTCCCTCGCGCCTACACAAACAAACAAGAACCTCGCACCCAACGCGATAAACAGGTTGTCGATCCCTTCATGGCCACTTGCGAAAGTGAGATCTGATAGAGATAATATGATAAGATAAATATTTTTGGTATTTTTACGATATAGATTGAAAAGTAAAGATTGCCAAATAAAGTAGATCGAAAACTTATATGATAGATAATAGACCCGGGGGCCATAGGTTTCACTAGTGGCTTCTCTCAAAATAGCATAAGTATTACGGTGGGTGAACAAATTACTCTCGAGCAATTGATAGAAAAGTGCATAGTTATGAGAATATCTAGGCATAATCATGTATATAGGCATCACGTCCGCAACAAGTAGACCGACTCCTGCCTGCATCTACTACTATTACTCCACACATCGACCGCTATCCAGCATGCATCTAGAGTATTAAGTTCATTAGAATAGAGTAACGCATTAAGCAAGATGACATGATGTAGAGGGATAAACTCAAGCAATATGATTTAAGCCCCATCTTTTTATCCTCAATGGCAGCAATACAATACGTGCCTTGCTGCCCCTTCTATCACTGGGAAAGGACACCGCAAGATTGAACCCAAAGCTAAGCACTTCTCCCATTGCAAGAAAGATCAATCTACTAGGCCAAACCAAACTAACAATTCGAAGAGACTTGCAAATATAACCAATCGTACATAAAAGAATTCAGAGGAGATTCAAATATTTCTCATAGATAAACTTGATCATAAACCCACAATTCATTGGATCTCGATAAACACACCGCAAAAAGAGTTACATCAAATAGATCTCCAAGAAGATCGAGGAGAACTTTGTATTGAGATTCAAAGAGAGAGAAGAAGTCATCTACCTAATAACTATGGACCCGAAGGTCTGTAGTAAACTACTCACAACTCATTGGAGAGGCCTTGGCGATGATGTAGAAGCCCTCCGTGATCGATTCCCCCTCCGGCGGAGCACCAGAAAAGGCTCCAAGATGGGATCTCACGGGTACAGAAGGTTGCGGCGGTGGAAATAGTTTTTCATGGTGCTCCTGGATGTTTTCGGGGTATGTAGATATATATAGGTGAAAGAAGTCGGTCAGGGGAGCCACGAGGGGCCAACGAGGCAGGGGGCGCCCCCCCCCCCCCTAGGGTGCGCCTTGCACCCTCATAGACGCCTCGGCTGCTTCTTGACGTCCACTCAAAGTCTCCTGGATTGCGTTTGCTCCAAAAAGATCGCTCCCGAAGGTTTCATTCCGTTTGGACTCCATTTGATATTCCTTTTCTACGAAACACTGAAATAGGCAAAAAACAGCAATTCGGGTTGGGCCTCCGGTTAGTAGGTTAGTCCCAAAAATGGTATAAAAGTGTATAGTAAAACCCATAAACATCCAAAATGGGTAATATAATAGCATGGAACAATCAAAAATTATAGATACGTTGGAGACGTATCGAGCATCCCCAAGCTTAATTCTTGCTCGTCCTCGAGTAGGTAAATGATAAAAATAGAATTTTTGATGTGGAATGCTACCTAGCATATTTCTCAATTGTAATTTTCTTTATGGTGGCATGAATGTTCAGATCCAAACGATTCAAAATAAAAGTTCATATTGACATAAGAATAGTAATACTTCAAGCATACTAACAACTAATCATGTCTTCTCAAAATAACATGGCTAAAGAAAGTTTATCCCTACAAAATCATATAGTTAGGCTATGCTTCATTTTTGTCACACAAAATACTCCCATCATGCACAACCCCGGTTTCAGCCAAGCAATTGGTTCATACTTTTTAACGTGCTTCAGCTTTTTTCAACTCTCACGCAATACATGAGCGTAAGCCATGGATATAGCACTATGGGTGCAATAGAATATAATGATGGAGGTTGTGTGGAGAAGACAAAAAAAGGAGAAAGTCGCATATTGACGAGGCTAATCAACGAGCTATGGGGATTCCCATCAATTGATGTCAACATGGGGAGTACGGATTGCCATGCAACGGATGCACTAGAGCTATAAATGTATGAAAGCTCAACAAAAGAAACTAAGTGTGTGTGCATCCAACTTGCTTGCTCATGAAGACCTAGGGCATTTTGAGGAAGCCCATCGTTGGAATATACAAGCCAAGTTCTATAATGAAAGATTCCCACTTAGTATATGAAAGTGACAACTTCAGAGACTCTCTATCATGAAGACCACGGTGCTACTTTGAAGCACGAGTGTGGAAAAAGATAATAACATTGTCCCCCTTTTTTGGGGGGCCTTTCCTCTTTTTTTGGCCTTTTCTCTTTTTTTTATTTGGCCTTTTTTCCTTTCTTTTTTTATAAGGGACAATGCTCTAAAAATGATGATCATCACACTTCTATTTACTTACAACTCATGAATTACAACTCGATACTAGAACAAAATATGACTATATGAATGCATCCGGCGGTATACCGGGATATGCAATGACTGAAGAGTGACATGTATGAAATATTGTGCATGGTGGCTTTGCCACAAATACGATGTCAGCTACATGATCATGCAAAAGCAATATGACAATGATGGAGCGTGTCATAATAAACTGAACGGTGGAAAGTTCCATGGCAATATATCTCGGAATGGCTATGGAAATGCCATAATAGGTAGATATGGTGGCTGTTTTGAGGAAGATATAAGGAGGTTTATGTGTGATAGAGCGTATTGTATCACAGGGTTTGGATTCATCGGCGAAGTTTGCACCAACCCTTAAGGTGAGAATGGGCAATGCACGACACCGCAGAGACTAGCAATGATGGAAGGGTAAGAGTGCGTATAATCCATGGACTCACATTAGTCATAAAGAACTCATATACTTATTGCAAAAGTTTTATTAGCCCTCGACACAAAGTACTACTACGCATGCTCCTAGGGGAAGGGTTGGTAGGAGTTAACCATCGCGCGATCCCGACCTCCACACATAAGGAAGGCAATCAAAAGAGCACCCTATGCAACAAATTTGTTACACAACTTTTACCATACGTGCATGATACGGGACTTGCCAACTTCAACCCAAGTATTTCTCAATTATATAATTACCCAACTAGCATGACCCTAACATTACCACCTTTATATTTCAAAACAATTACCAAGCATCAAGTTGCTCATAGTATTCAATTCACTTCCTATGATAGTTTTTATTATACCCAACTTGGATGCCCATCACTCTAGGACCAATAACCATGGAAAATACCATGTCATTCTAAAAGATTCTCAAAATAATATAAGTGAAGCATGAGAGGTCAATAATTTCTACAAAATAAAACCACAGCCGTGCTCTAAAAAGATATAAGTGAAGCACTAGAGCAAAACTGTCTAACTCAGAAGATAGAAGTGAAGCACATAGTGTATTCTAATAAATTCTGAATCATGTGTGTCTCTCCCAAAAGGTGTGTACACCAATGATGATTGTGGTAAACTAAAAATCAAAGACTCATATCATACAAGACGCTCCAAGCAAAACACATATCATGTGGTGAATAAAAATATAGCTCGAAGTAAAGTTACCGATAGACGAAGACAAAAGAGGGGATACCTTCTGGGGCATCCCCAAGCTTAGGATTTTGGTTGTCCATGAATTATCTTGGGGTTCCATGGACATACCCAAGCTTAGGATCTTGCCACTCCATATTCCATCGTACATCAAATCTTTACCCAAAACTTGAAAACTTCACAACACAAAACTCAATAGGAAATCTCATGAGCTCTGTTAGTACAAGAAAGAAAAACCAACACTTAAGGTACTGTAATGAACTCATTCCTTATTTATATTGGTGTTAACCTACTT